>NW_006772616.1:1292428-1310158 GCF_000442215.2 Lipotes vexillifer | reverse complement strand
GGAGTTTTTTTTTTTTTTTTTTTTTTTTTTTTTGCTGTACGCGGGCCTCTCACTACTGTGGCCTCTCCCGCTGTGGAGCACAGGCTCCGGACAGGCAGGCCCAGCAGCCATGGCTCACAGGCCCAGCTGCTCTGCGGCATGTGGGATCTTCTCGGACCGGGGCACGAACCCGTGTCCCCTGCATCGGCAGGCGGACTCTCAACCACTGCACCACCAGGGAAGCCCTACAATAGCATTTTTAAAAATTAGGAATTTATTGTCACATCTGAAAATAGAGTATAGCACAGGGAACTATGCTCAATAGTTTGTAACAACCTATAAGGGAAAAGAATCTGAAAAAGAATATATACATATGTATAACTGAATCACTGTGCTATGACATTGTAAATCAACTATACTTTAATTAAAATTTTTAATTTAATTAAAAAAAAAAGAAAATGGCAATATTTCAACCAAGACTAGATTTCTGACTTCTCTCTTAACAAAAATATCTAGCAACTCTGGGTACATATTCCTGAACAGCAACATTGAGCAGAAATGACAGAACCACTTCCCCTTTTATGCAGGTCTTACACGCTCCAGCTCACCACACTCCTCACCACTCCCTATTGTCCTGCCCCCCTGCACACTCCACACATCTACATCATCTGTCTGGCTCTTGGACACAACTGAGTCTACAATCCTAAATCTAAGCTAACAGAAATGCTGGATGACTGGAACCCCTCCTAGAGCTTTCGGGTAAATGATGCCCTAAGTGGTAACCAGACTCATGCTTTACCTTTACAGGCTTGAAAAAATCACAGACAGAACAGAAAGGAACAACCCAGAAAACAAACGCTCACATTTTAGGGTCAAACCACGGGCAGAACAAGAGAAGATGCAAAGTCAACAGACAAGGAAGCCAAGAGGGGGAATGGTGGAGTTATGAGGCACAGATTGATTTGATTAGTTCAAGAATTATTTGGAGAACCAAATTATGTGCTGGGCTTTCCTCTCTGCAAGGCATTCCAAGATCCAGAGATGGGTAATGTTGCTTTTAAAGGAGTTACGCCAAGTCCAACACTACATAGAGCCTTCCCTCCTTCCCCATTCATTTGTCAGTTTTGAAATGTGAGAATGCAAGCCCAGTAGGTTAAATTAAAAGTGTAGTCACTGGGGCGATGTATTAATGCTCTTAAAATTGAAATGAAAATTAAAATCTAAAATAAGATCTCTTACACTCACCTGTATCTATATGTTGACTCCTTTTCAGAGAGGCTGGAATGCTCAGGACTCAATATAAGAAAATAAAATGGTGTGTGTTTGACAACCACATGCTATTCAAAATTAAAAGAGCTTAATTTTAAAACTGGTACAAGAAAAGACATATAATTTGCTCGCTATGCACACAATAAATTAAAAACTAAAAAGAGGCAATGAGTGTGAAATATTAAATATTTACTTCTCAGGGTATTTTTGTGCACTCTGATACTAATGGGTAATAATAATTACTGTGCCTTATCCAAGACACACCTAGACTGGGAAATTAAATTCCCAGCAAATGGGAGATATATCAGTCGATGCACATGCTTAATTCCTATTATGTTAATACAACCAGAGGAAATGCACCCATGGAAAACAAGAGATCCCCAGAAACTTAATATAATGGGAAATCTGGAAGGGTCTTTTCCCTTGGAAGTAGGGGAATTAATTCCATTTAAATTTCTCAAAATAAATATGCATCCAGGACAGAAAAGCTGAGTACATAAATGATTTCATAGAAAACAACTCACAAATGACACGTCAGTCTCCTCTGTATATTAAAAACTTGAAGATGGAAGTAATGGTAATCATAAATAGTAGATTTTAAATGGTTTTACATGGCAATATAAAAGTTGGCAACCCTATAAACCTTGAACATGGCTTGGGACCCTAGGAGGAAGCTCAGTCAAGGAAATCATTCATCCATCTGAGACCCCACGTCTTTAATAGGAGATGCCTTGTCCTTCTGTTCTCTTTTCTATTTGTTAATTCTAATTCCCCATTAAAGAGTCTATTTGACCACAGGGATACGAAGCCCAGTAGATATCAGAGCCATGCCTCCAAGTCACACATGGAAAAGGGGATCAGCCCCGGAGCAGTGGTTAAGGTAATTCACGAGTCAAGAGGCTGGAGCTCTAGTGCAAAGCTCTGCTCTTTAACCACCTGGATGACCTTGATCTTGACCTCCGTATTTATATCCGTAAAGAAGGATAGTAATAATCCCTATCCACCTACTTCACAAAACTGAAAGTCCAAAAGAATGATATGTATGTGTGAAGGTAACTGCAAAGGTAATTGCAAAGCACTCTACAACTGCAAGGACCATAAGTAATTTGGTGCTGAATGTCCTGCTTTTCAGAGCTTTCATTTATTATGAATTTTTTGTCTTTTGGCCTTTTTTCAAGTATTAGAGTCATACACATCAGTATAAACAAATTAAAAAGAGAGAAGCAGACAGAAGAGGAGATACTATTCATGTTCTCACCACCCCAAAATAACACCCATGAACACTGTACATATATCAATCTCAGCCAGGGTTGTCTCCCCACCCCAGGGGACATTTGGCAATTTCTGGAGACATTTTTGGTTATTCCCTGTTCAGAAAGAGGTAGATGAGGGTTGCTACTGGAATCTAGTGAGTAGAGGCCCTGGATGCCACTAAACATCCTACGGTGCACAGTACAGCCCTCTACAATAAAGAATTATTCAACCCCAAATGTCAATGGTGCCAAGAATGAGAAACCCTGACCTAAAATACATGCATGTATGTGTGTGTAGCATCACATGTGGCATTAATGCCAGAGGGCCATTCTACACTGTTTCACCAAATTAAGCTAGGTGGAAGGGCAATCCCAGAATCTCCCATTTAACCAATGTTTGCTGCTACAATAACAACATACAGGCAATAAAAGAAATTTAACATAGAAATTATAAAATATTTCTCCACATACATTAAATGGAGGCAGTGTTTATGATAATATAACACCATTTACTCTCCCAACTTCTTCAATAACTGCAGGAAGCTGCTGAAGAGATGAGTGAAGAGAAATAGGATGGCTTTTGCTCAAGCAGATTTAGGGGTGAAAAAATATTCTCGTGGGTAATTTTTTTTTTGGTTTTCTTATTAATAAGTAGTTAGAGTTAAGAAAATAAATAAGTTTTCTATTTTAAATTCTATTTACTAAAAGTAAATATTACTTTTGACACAGCTAAGAAATCAAGCATCAAAACTCGACCAAAGCAAATTGAATAATTAAGTTAATAGAAATGGAAAGATCTCAAATAGGAAAGACGTTCCACAACTTCTTCTTAAAGAACAATGTAGAAAAAGATACCAGTTAAATGAGCCCCTCATCTTAATCAAAATCAGAACTACCATCTTATTTTTCTCTTAGTAACATACAGTATACATCTTTATATGTTATGTTTCATATAATATGTATATATATACACATACATGTATATACATATGTATATATACATATATATACACAGCACAAAAATACTTCATTGTTTGGGTGTATATAATTTACTTAGTCAATACCTCACTGCAAATATTTTAATTCCAATCTTTCGTTAAAGTAAACAATGCTACTCTGAACATCTTCATTGTTAAGTCCTACGTACATCTTGAATTATGTTGTTAAATTGGTAGAAGAGGAATTGGAAGTCAAATTGTAGTTCATATAGTCGTTGCCCTCCAAGAGATTTTTACTGGAAGGCAAAATTCAAGTTCACCTTTACACTTGCTGTTTTACCTTCTCTAACAACCTGATTCTACTCCTGAAAGTCATGCCCACTGCCATTTCTGGTGAGCAGGATTGTTTTCAATGACAGTGATTACTTTATGCACAGGAGATATGCCTCAGCCTGTCCAAAACAGCCTATATTAAAGTGACTGCCAGGTTTTGATTCAACCAACTGAGTACTGATCACTGAATTACGATTCACGTAAAAGTTCACAGAGACAGACCCATAGCAAATCTGATTCAGCCACGAGAGGAGCCCTAATTAGCAGTTTGTCATTCCTTCAAACTAACCTCCTAACCTCATCCAACTGTCTGTGTGTCAATTCAATTTACATAAGTAATTAATTTGTTAAATGTTGTCCCAAAGCACTACGTTCAGGCCTCCTCTTTCTGATGGGTTCTCAGCAAACACTCATGGAGACGGACATTATTTGAAGTTTCCGACCTTTCTTTTGTTGTCCCTATTGTCAAGAATTTGGTCTTTATTTTTCTTCTGACAACTGCTCGGCTGAACTAGAAGATACTGGAAGTGGTTTGGCCAACCTCATCCAAGACACATGAGGGTCTCAACAGGGGAAAATTCAGAAATAACTACACTGTGTTTTTTTAAAGTCATTACAGCAGACTATGTTTGTGCCTGGGCATATATGCCATTTATACAAAATACTTCTAATCAAGTGAAAAGGGTTCCTCAAATGTGAAAAGCGCCCCATAGTTCAATAATCTGGACCATGATATCACGGTGCTGCAGTTCTTCTCTCTGGCCACTAGGGTGTCATTTTTCTGCTCCAAAAGGGAATTGGCTAGATGGGGCCTCTAACCTATAATAACCCCCTCCAAGTGTGAATTTATTCTTTCCCGCCTTGCTAGCAATTTTTACTTTTCCAGCTTGTCACGCAGAATCTTGCAAGTCTCCCTGGAAGGTGACTCATATTTAAATATGAATGGGGCAGCTGGCTTCTGTTATCTTAAAGGGTTGCATTATGTCACTGCACATTTTCAGCTGGGGTAATAACAAACTGTGCTCTTTCCACGTATCAGTCCAGTGATATATATTTGTATAAGATCACAGGGACTTATAAGCTGTCTGAAATTTTTCCAGCTCTAAAAATTAAGACCAAGGTACTCGGTTTCTTAAGAAATTCAGCAACAACAACTAAAAACATCCGTTTATTACTCGTCGTGCTGTTTAGGATTATTTCTTAAAAGAATGATGATGATGATGACAACTATGATATCGACAAGAACAATGGTAATAAAGGTTAACTTGTGCTGACATTCACCACACACCTGGTGCTGTGCCAACAGCTTTCCCTGTAGTCTTCACTACACTCCAAAGAGAGAGATACTCTGAGTGTGCCCAACTTTCAGATAACAACTCTACGGGCTTAATGGGAAAAGGTCAAAGAGTTAGAAAATGGAAGAGGCAGGCTGTGAAAGTAGCCAATTTTAACTCCAAAGTTTGTACTCTTAACCATTAAGATATGCATTCATCCACATGTCTTAGTAAATAATTTTCTAAGGTTCTGGTAAGCAAATCTTAAATTTTCCTCAGGATGTACATCCTCCAGGAAACCTTTCCCGGCCACCCAAGGCTAGATGGGATGTCCTGAACTCTCCTACCACATGCAGAAGGCCTCTACGAGACCAGGCAGCACACTGTGTTTACCAACCTGTCACTCCTGCCCCCACAACGGTGTGACAAGTCCTTGGGGACACCAACTTCATCTCTTCTAAGGGCACCCAGTACTGGTAGGCACTTGGTAGGTGTTTGATCGAAGAATGAGCATATCAGCAAATGAATTCTACCTCCTTTATCACAGAGCAGACAAGTGGCATTTCAGCCCTACATTTCTCTTCTATTTTCCAATCATCCTCCATGAAATTTATCTCACTGGAAAGTTATCCCCAAACCTGCTTCCTTCCAAAGAATGGCAGGCACTGGAGTTGGACTACCTGGGTTAGAATTCTGGGCCATCACTCCCTTGATGTAGAGCTAAAGTTTAACCCTCTTAGGTCTGTTTCCTTAGCAGTGAAATGGGTTCTAAAACAGCACCTAATCTACACTACAGAGCCGGGAGGTGGATTAAACATCATAACACAGGTACTGTGATTAGAATAGTGACCGACACAGAGCAAAAACTTAGTATACGCTAAGTACAGTAGTAACAGCAAAAGTATTACTAGCTGTAGTTGTAGGTATAGGATCACTAGTATTAGCAGGAAAAGTACTCCCTGAAAAACTGAGCATGAGGAATCAAGGAGGAAAGAGGAGGACACAGCCTCAATTTTTAAAAGTTTATATGCTATGTGGTGCTTTCCCTGTAAAGGACATAGCTATGTCATCAAAAACGCATCTTCTTTAAACATTCCCCCAAACCAGTTACAAAATAATAATTCTTATGTGCCAACGACTATGTTAAATATGTATGTGCGTTACGTAATTTAATCTCCATAACAACGTTTCAAGGTAAGTCCTGTTAACCTCAGTTACAGATGAGGAAGTAAAGATTCAGAGAAATAACAGTCATCTGCCAAGGACCACACAGCTGGTAAGTTATGGCACCAGGAATATGAGTCTGAATTTCTTTACTTGATGGCCTGTCCCTTCCACTAGACTGAAAGCACTATGGGGCAACAGACCACAACTTCTGTTCATTGTTATATTCACAGCCCATTGCATAATAGCAATAGGGCATTTTGGGATGTGTGGGGAAAAAAATGAATAAATAAATGGATGAATAAATCCAGAGCCTAAACTCTTAAACAAAGTGTGCCTCTTAGTTATCTGAGATGAATGACATTTTTGTATAACACATTACTAGCAAAATTAGAGGCTGGCTCAGAAATTTTATAATAATGATAATAATAATGCTTACTGAGTACCTACTATATTCATTGTTCCTTTGCTAAAGGCCTTGTAAAGGTCTTGCTAATACTTACAGCAATCCACAAAGTAGATAGTATTATTTCTATTTTACCAATACTTGATTACCCAGTTATGCAGGAATTTAAAGCAGGTCTTTTCCTGAAGCCCAAGGCTTTCCACTTTGGGATCTCAACTCTGAAACAGGAACAAAGACAGGTGTGTGCTCTGTTTACTCTCAAAGAGACACACGAGATTCAAGCCAGCCAAACCCCAGTAGTTAAAAAAGCTTCGTAACTCCATTGACTGTGCCCAAGAAGAATCGTCCATGATGCCAGATCACTCTAGGTGGCCTGTGTGTGCAGAACTTTATTTCCCCTACTAGTATATTTCACAGGGTTGAAGGCACACTCAGAGTTATGGACCTTCTGCTGTCTGCGTCCTTCAGGGAACAGGTATACAGATTTGTTCTTTGACTTTTGACCACTAGCAGTGACTTTATTCCAGCACCTGATGCTTAGTTTTAAGTTCCCGTAGCCTCATGCCTCTGCCAAATGTTACACCAAGCAATGGATTTGCTTATACATATCAATAAATTCCTGCAAAACCTTTCCATTTCTCTGCTACTGACCAAACCTGAAGTGCCTTCTCACTTCTCCTACACACTCCAAAGAATACCATCTGATGAATAAAGACAAGAATCAATGAATCCATTCATTCATTTTCTTAACAACTACTCAGTGAGTGCCTACTGTGCATCATGCATGGTCATTTTTGGAGACACCAAGTAAAATCAATGGCAATGACTGCTATTGCTGTTGACTCTCTTCATCCTTCTTTTGCATATTGACAGAATAATGGTCCCCCAAAGATGTCTACATCCAAATCCTCAGAACCTGTGAATATATTACCTAACCTGAGAAAAGGGACTTTGCAGATGTTAATCACCCTGAGGTGGGGTATGAGCTTGAATCATCTGGATAAGCCCAACCTAGTCACATGAGTCAACAAAGCCATTTCCTGCTAAGGTGACAGGCAGAGGAAGATGTGACTATGGAAGAAAAGTCAGAGGGATGCAACATGGCTGGCTTTCATGATGGAAGAAGGGACCATGAGTCAAAGAATGCCAGGAAGCGGCCTCTAGAAGCTGGAAAAGCCAAGGAAACAAATGACCAGCTACAGCCTCCAGAAAGGAATGCAGCCCTGCCAACACCTTCATTTTAGCTCAGTGAGACCTAGAATGGTAACATAATAAATTTATATTGTTTGTATGTGATACTTTGTTACAAAAGCAATAGGAAACTGATACACACAGCAACCGAAAAAGAAACAGCTCTCCTAGGCTTCCAAATAGCAGGGAAACCTGCTGTACAGCACAGGGAGCTCAGCTCAGTGCTCTGTGATGACCTAGATGGGTGGGACTGGGGGAGGGGGGAGGGAGGTCCAATAGGGAGGGGATATATGTATACATATAGATGATTCACTTCATTGTATAGCAGAAACTGACACAACACTGTAAAGCGATTATACTCCAATAAAAAAAATTTTTTAAGTATATCAAGGGTAAATATCAACTTTTGTGCCTAAAAGCTGTAAAGTACAAGAACGTAATGAATAATAAAATAAATATTAGCACTGGATATACTTGATACGAGCTGCAAAAATTCCTATTGCACGTATCACATTGCAAATCTTCCAAAATCAATACGCAACATGAGTGGATTAAAATGTGCTCTCTCACCAACTGGGTTAGATGGTCATTCCTTATACCCAGTCAGCAGGACTCCAAACTGCTCACCAAAAAGATAGGCAGCAATCACTTGATTTTCATTTTTTCACTTCAAATATTTTCATTGGTCACATTCACCTGTAAATCTGTTCTTTCCAAAAAAAAAAAAAATGTGTTTTCCACTCAGATCATTTCATCCACTAGGAGAGGAAAGAAAAAAGGACTGGAGCTGTGCCAAAGAAGAAAAAAAGTTAATTTTCTTGCCAGTGGAGGACCTTGTTAAAATGAAACATCTTTCCCATGAAATGGATGCTAACACAACACAACATAATACTAATAAAGCCTTTTCATAATATTTTTCCTAAAGATTACTTGCATTTTAAAAATTGCCTTTTCTATCGCCCCCAAGTGATGCTTAAAAAGATACATCACTTCTGAACAAGTGTTAGTTTTTCCTTGCATTTCTGGTTAACTTACATATGCTTTTGTGAAGTTATCTTTCGTCAAAAAAACTTAACAAAAGAAAAGATCCTTTAGAGCTAAAAGGAATCATTTGTATGATTTAAAGAAGGGCTAATAAAGCCCCACATTTTTCCAAGATAACACACATGCATGGCAGACCCATACTTGTGCTTAACAACTGGGGGAAAAAAGGACTTGTGTTTAACATTTCACAAACAATATATTCATTTTTTGTGTATTTAATACCTGCAATTTTAAACGCAGGCTTCTAAATATTCACTAGTGACTTCATAATGAAAATTGAATGCTTTTGGATCTTGGGGGAGGAGGGATGCATAAATTTTTAAGGAAATATGTATCTGCTTTTTCCTCCCTCAAGAAAAAGGAGGGTGGATAAAGAAAGCATTGATGGTGTCAGGGTGTTGAACCGCTGGTGAGCAGGTGTGTGCTGTTGAAGGGGCCTCTGGTGAATTGAAAGCTTTTAAAAGAGATTGATTCTCTTGCTTAACTAGTTATTTCAAACATGCTTTTAAAGGTATTAATTACTTTACGGAAAAGAGTCTCCATTTGCTTCTAAATTGTTTCTTTGGGTGATTCTTTGCTGGCAAAAATGTCTGGGGTAGAAGTTAACAATCTGTCACCATAATTTGCAGTATAACATTTAAATGTTATACTTAAAATTACAGAAAATATTTGTGTCATTCAAATTATATGTAAAATATATTTATAATATATTCAAAATATATTTAAAATTTTATAAAATATTTATAATTATTTTATATGAAAAATTACAGATTTATATGTAAAACAATTACATGTATTATTCTATACATACATAAATTATATGTAGATGCTAGATGGAACATCTCTTAAAAGAACTTCGGTTTTTGTTTTATTCATACATGGATGCATATTCTACATAAGTCTATGAAAACTTCTACTACTTATTTTATCTTGCAGGATTCTGTAAATTAAAATAAGACATTAATTGGCATCTTCACTACCTTCAGTACCTGTCCCCAGTGCTACAAAGCTGTTTATTCAAGGATTTTTCAGTTTAATCTGAAGGTATTTAAATCTGCATCAAAAGAGCAACTTTGGCCCCAAGTATTTTAAAAGACATCGAATCTAGTACCACAAGGGTAGACACCACTGTAATTAAGTCCTCAAAAGGTTAAGCATGATTCCATACCTCCTTGTGACTTAACTCTTAGGTTTTAGCAGCCTGGGGCATCCAGGTTCGCATGAAAAATATTTTTGCAGCCCCTCAGGTACATTATATTCTCCAAGTGCAAAAGAAAACTTTCCAGTGACAAGAGGCCATTTTGCCAATTTGCTGCCCAGAACACAGACTAATGAGTCACAGACAGCAGAAAAAAGAAATTTAACACTCCTGGCATTAATGAGCCGGGTAGGGATTAGTCATTTTAAACGATCCTTAGTAATGCCATAAAGCAACAAAATAACACTTTGAAAAAAAAAACCCACAGGCTCCTTGATGTTTGAGCAACTTTAACCCAGCACCTACCAAAATTTGTAGAAATACATTCCCTATGCCACGATTTCTATACCTTTCTCCACGTAAACATTTTGAAACCAAAAAAGAATACTAAAGAAAATAACCCTATCAATTGTGTTCACTCCTCTTAGATTTTTAATAATACTAACAGAAATTTACCATCACCTATACAGAGTCTGAAAAGCTTCACTGCTAATGTGAAATACATAGATAAGTGAAACACAGAAGGAAAAAAATCGACATCAAAAATGCATATTTCATTGGCCCAAAATACATTTCAAGACACTGAATGAATATCTAATTGTTAAAACCAATACAAAAGACTGAAGCCTTCCTCTCAATGTTCTCAACAGGATAATGCAGTGTAACAGTTTATAAACACAAGCCAGGAATTAAAATTTAAAACTACCCCAGGTCAGAAATGAGACCACTTTATAATTAGAGAAAAAACTACTGGTCCCCAATGGAGATTAAGAAGGAGATGGTTTCTGAAAATGTACATAAGAGCGACAAAAATAAACAACTTCCACAGTCTGGTGACACAATTCTGTTCCCTTGTGATGGAAACACAAAAAGGAGTCTCTAACAAGCTCCAAAAATATGTGGATGTGTATTTTAAGGAAAATTTAGCTTTCCAGACAACTATGTTTTTCTGCTGGAAATAATTAACTAACATAAAAATGATACACGGGTGTGTGCTAAAAGGACATTTAAGTGAAACAGGTTGAAGGGCTTCAAAAATTTACCAAAGATTACACTAAAGCTGGATGTGTAAGAGGTAGTGATAACACAATTTGGGGCGGCTCCTTTTTGAAGCAAAGATGGTTTGGGCTTTAGCAGGAGCCAGGCTTGCATAGCTAATCAGTGGCATGACCAGCCCAGGCTCCAAAGTAGGAGTCCCGGTCAGCCCCTTGCAATCCATATACACTCAATACTCGTTACGTTGGATATGCCTTGTTCTTGACCTAAATGCAATAGAAATTCTTCCTTGGGGTGCATGATATACACGAAAAAGTACAACTTCTTTTTAAAACACCATTAGAATATTTCATTGTGTGTGGACATACACTCTTGTTACTCCTAAATGCTATTCTATTGAGTACAGTTTATATTCACTGGCAAAGCGAAATCTCCAGGGAAGCCAGAGAGGGAATGCAATTTCTGGTAATAACAGCTCACAACAGTGAATACTATCCACTTATCCCCACAATTTCCAGCTATTTTGGACTCCTTTCTGAATTAACCTTTCATATCAAAAGGAGCAATTCTGCACACAAGAGACTCCGGTACAATTTCATGCATAATTTATTCACTCAGTTCAACATTAAACGCACAGTCCTTGACTTTGTCAAGGTGGATTCTGTTGGCAGACTTCACAAGCAGCAAAACAGGAGAAATGAGATCTACAACTCAACCTCTTCACCTATGCTGTCTGGTGAGAGATGGGGGGTGGGGACATGGGAAAGAGAAAAAGAACACAAGACTGTAACAGGACGCGTTGTCATCTGGAGAATCACCGGCAAGCACACAGTATTTTCACATCAGTCAACTCTCAAAGGTTTTGTTTTTTTTTTTTAAGTCCAGAAAAACTGTAACAAGTTTGAATTCTATTTCACCCACAGAAGTCTAGGGCAATTTGTTACCTTCCTGACAATTCTACCATTCAAGGGAAACAATACTTTTATCCTGAGTTGCTTAGTAGGCCAGTTGGAAGAAATGACTCAAAGCTGCTATTCAAACAAACCCACACATTAGCTTGAGGTCATATTAGGAGGGCTCGTTTTAGAAATTTAAATAACACAGACTTTCCAATGAGATCCCAAATCCCAGATGTGCACGTCCAAATTGGCCTTCAAGAACGCAGACATTCGTTTTCTCTCTTAAACTACCCATTTAAACCCTCAAATGAGGGACGCGTGCAACCAGTTGTAAAAACCGAACCCTGATCCTCCATGAAACTGTTCCTTGGCCCTTTTAGTGTCAGCTGACGCTGAGTAGACAGAACATTCATTTGCTCTCCTTGAAAAGGCCCCTTCATTCAGAGCCATTTAAGCCACACACCTGAATCCAACTACTGTCCGGATTAAAACCCACAGACTGCTCTAGTTCCCAGTCTCACGGACGACAAACTATTTTGTTCATCCTGTAACATAGGGTTTTTCCCTGTCAATGATTACTGTATTAGGACTTAACACATACCGGCAACTTTGCTATCATTATTAAATTTATTCCAACGAATGTCACCACGAGATGGTGTTATTAACATCCACGAGTTGCAGATGCAGAAACTGAGGCTGAGATTCCGATCACTATGCGAACCACTTCCCCTGCAGGCCTCCCTCTGCCTCGAAAGGCAAACTGTGAAGCTTAAGCAATGATTTGAATTTTAACACTGAAACAAACTAAGCGATTTCCCCAAATACACTAGACGAAGTGAACTGCTCCGTAACTTCAGCACTTGCCCTTTAAAATGTGACGTCCCAGCAGCCAAGGCCCACTTTCCAAACCTGTGGATAATACGAGGCCTAGGAGTATACAACGAGACGCCCTTGGAAACTCCACAGAACGCTGGAAATTTTCACGCAGGACACTTGGCAAAAGTCTTTAAATTTCAACGTTCTTAGCCAGCTTCCCCCACAGGCTACTCTGAAGAAGCGCAAAGCACATAAATTGGAGCCTTTTACCAAAACTGAGCCTTACTTTTCTAATTTGCCTTTAAGTTTATTGCGAGACCATGAAAATTAAATACCTCTGGTACCGTCAAAGTAGCTCGCTGAGAGTTTAGCCGTGTTTCTCGGTTACCATTCAGCATCCTTTTTACAGCCTCGAGATAGTTTCTGGATTGGAACCAAATCACTGAAATCTGTAAAAATTCAGAGGTGCGGCAGGTTTTCTGTATGACCTTTTCCACACCCGAGATGTTCGTGGACTCGCGTCCCGCTGAGAAGCTTAGGAGCGCCATTTTGCCCTGGATTCCACTGACCCGCCTCCCCAAGCCACCCGTGCAATTTGAGATGATTGGCAGGTGGGTGGGAATAGGCGGAGCCACGCCCAACGCTTTCCGCCCGACGCTTTCCACCCAACGTGAGAACGCAGCGGCTGGAGTCACCGGTATTCCCACCGCTCATCACCCTTGCTGCGCATGCCCAAGGGAATGTAATTTCCCTGTAATATCAGATCCCTGGAACAGGACCTCATGCTTCCACCACAGCCAAGCCTCAAAGCTTCTAGAATTCGATTTATTAGAAGCCACACAGAGCTTTATCTCCTGATAGACACTCAGAAGAATGTCCGCTCCTTTGCTTCCCAGCCTGGTGACCTGAGGCACGTGTCTTAACCCTTCTGCACCTCAGTTTCCACATTAGGAAACCAGTGGAATAAAAGCTACTTTAGAGAACTGCTGTAGGAACTTAACCTGAAAATGATTTTAAGTTGCTTAACCCACTGCTTGGCACAAAAGTGTTCAGTGTTCATGGGTGAGATTTATTTGCTCTCCATGCATGATAACAATTTTAATTTTAACCTCCACAACACATCTGGGAGGTAGTTGTTGTAATATCTGTCATACGCCTGTGGAATCAAAAGCCAGGAGTTATGTTACATGTGTCAGTCAGTGTTGCTCAGCGGGTAAGTGGGGAGCTGGAATGTGACCGTGTAGCTCTTTGACTTCAAGGCCCCAAAAGCTGAAATCACCATACTATGGTGCCACACTAATAAATATTGCTAAAAGGAGCTTTGCAAGAACTGACGAAGTACCAAGGAGGGACTTAAAAAGGGCCATAAGTTTAACTTGCAACTAAATAAATGTAATTCACTACTCTCTATTCTTGCATCATTTTTTGAAGCACCCCATAAAAGGGATGTCCAAAATCAGGCTCCTAGAAGGAGGCTGGTGCTTCACCAAGATCCCCTTTCTCAGCTGGTGCATGTGGCCACCAGCTGCTGGGAGGTCCACTGCAAAGGGCCATTTTGTAACCTCTGCAAAAGAATCGCCTTTGGCGGATGGAAGTCACTTCCCCCGAGACAGAGACTTCCAGGAGGTGTTTTACTCAGGATTCTCTGGAGAAGTAGAACAAATAGAATGTGTGTATGGAAGAAATTTATTATAAGGCATTGGCTCACACTGTTATAGTTAGCAAGTCCAGATCTGGAGTGTGAGCTGGAAGCCTGGAGACCCAGGAGAGCTGATGGTGCACATGAAGTCAAAGGCAGTCTGCTGGAGAATTCCTTCTCACTTGGGAGTCCTTCAACTGATTGGACAAGGCCCACCCACAGTATGGAGGGCAATCTGCTTTACTCAAAATTCAGGGATTTAAATGTTAATATCATCCAAAAACATTCTTGACCCATAAAATTAACCATTGCAGGAGGTTACCCCCAGGCCCTCCACTTTCAGATGGCCAGTGAGTGATATAGGATTCAAAGAGCCCAGGTAGGAAGGACATCTTTATGGACCAGACTGAGGCTAGATTTTACATGAGATCATATTCTTGCTTGGACTTTCCCCTTCCCTATTCAGCTTCCATCTCTCTCACACAGGTTTGTCATAAGAAGATGTTCTTCAATAATCACATACAGGGGCTTCCCTGGTGGTGCAGTGGTTGAGAGTCCACCTGCCGATGCAGGGGACACGGGTTCATGCCCCGGTCCGGGAAGATCCCACATGCTGCGGAGCGGCTAGGTCCATGAGCCATGGCCGCTGAGTCTGCGCGTCTGGAGCCTGTGCTCCACAACGGGAGAGGACACGGGTTCGTGCCCCGGTCCGGGAAGATCCCACATGCTGCGGAGCGGCTAGGTCCATGAGCCATGGCCGCTGAGTCTGCGCGTCTGGAGCCTGTGCTCCACAACGGGAGAGGCCACAACAGTGAGAGGCCCGTGTACCGCAAAAAAAAAAAACAAATCACATACAACATAACCAAATCCCTGTCTCAGGCTTTGCTTCTGGGGAAACCATGCCAAGACAATCCCTATTAGCCCCTGATTAGCTCCTGAATCACTCCACACTTTTTCAGTTTTACTCAACTCCTCTGCTTGTGTTTGTCTCACTCCACGTGTTCTCCTATTATGAATTGTGCTATTCTGACTCCACCTTCAGCTGTCTGTTTGACAAATTGCCCCTACTCACTCAACCCCTTCACAAAATCTTCATCTCACTGTGGGGTCCCATGAATCCAAACTGAAAACCAGGGCTTAAGGAAATTTCATTTACTTATAAATTTCCATCACAGGTTTTTGGCATGTATTGGAACTGCATTCATAATGAATGACAGTTACCTGGACCTTCGTTCTACAGCTGTATTTGAGGTCCGGGATGCCAGAATGCCTTTTGGTATAAACTAACTTATGCTAAGATCCCTAAGAAGTTTTTAAACTCCCCTTGATTGAGGTTAACAAGAAATTACCACAGATAAGAAACTTACCATATACCCATGATATATTGCCACTCAATAGCAAATTGGATTAGTATTTTAAACTGGCTAACTCATACCCTCTGACCATTTTTCTCAACTCTAATAACCCTCAACACAGAGTGCCAGGTTAATATAATCAAACATCTTAATATGAGAGTCAAATCCCTCCACGCTTTGAGCTCCACAACTTTATTAACTTTACCTGACAAACCATCCTTCCACATCAAGATGGTGTCTTAGTCTGTTTGGGCTGCTATAACAAAAATAATATAGATTGGGTGGCTTAAACATCATTTATTTCTTGCAGTTCTGGAGCTGGGAATTCTGAGATCAAGGTACCAACTGATTCAGTGTCTGGTGAGGACCAGTTTCTGGTTCCTAGGCAGCCATCTCCTCACTGTGTCTTCACATGGTGGAGGGGCTAGAGAGCTCTCTGGGGCACTAATAAGGGCACTAATACCATTCACAAGAACTCCACCCACATGACCTAATCATCTCCCAAAGACCCCACTTTCAAATACCATCACATTGGGGCTTAGTTTTCAACATATAGAAGCATCATCATCCACCTGACCTAGCTAAAAAGCAGGGTGAAAACTTCAACTTCATCCTCTCCTTCAGCCTCCATGGAGTCACCAAGTCTCTTCAGTGAAGTGCTCTCACATCCTTCCAATCTGTCCCCTCTTGCTCATTCACATCAGAGTCTCCCTTATTCATCCTCTTTCATTTTGACAGTTACAAGCATCTCCTAGCTGGTCTCCCTGCCTCCTGCCTCTCACCTCTGATCATTGTATCCCTGGAGATCATGTTCTCTGAGGTCATTTACAAGACTGAATCCCTCCTATGTATCAGAAGGCTTTTCATGAGTGATCCAAGCATACCTCTCTAGCCTCTCCCCCTTCCCAGACCCCTCAGCCTCCATACTCTGACCTTCCCATCGTTCCCACACATCCTGTCACCTTTAGGCCCTCCAAGAATCACTCCAGGTCCTTGGTGATTTTACACCAGCTGCTCAATGTGCCCAGAAGGTAACTTGCCTCTTCACCCACACTCACCCTCAACAAACTTCTACTCACATCATTCAACTCCCAGTCACATTCTGTCTTCATTTGGGTTCTAAAAGTAGAGCCTGAATTGAGGACTTGTATGCAGGTGATTTACTTGGAAATTATTCACAGAAAGCAGGGGAGCAAAGAGGGAAGACTGAGGTAGCAAAGGAAGCAAAGTTAATAAAGCCACAGTATCAAGGTGGTTGCTATTGGCAATCTCAGGACTATTGAAAACCACAATGAATCCTTCTTAGAATTGTTCCTTTATTAAAGGTGGGGAGACTGGGGCGTTGATCTACTGGCTTTCCTTTCCCCATCAGTGGGAGGTGGCCACTGGGGGCATTAACTACCTGGGCACTTCTGTACTTTACTTCCAGGTCCTGATGCTTCAGAAAAAACAAAACAAAAAACCTCAGGCAGCAAAGCTGGCCGGCACAGCTCACACCCTCAATGTGTGGGAACTCTCTACTGCCTGAGCAACGGAATCAGAGGTGGACAGAGGGGATAAAAGGCCCCCAGAGCATCTGCTACATCTTTTTTGCAAAGCTTTCCCCCACTCCTCCAACGACAGGAATTCTTCAAAAGCCCTCTGTGTTTAGTCCTTACTGCAGCACTTCTGGAGTTTATTGTGACTGTTTACTGCTCACTATCTTGCCCCCGTTAGGCTGTGAGCTCCCAGAGGGTATGTTCTCCTAGTAGAGAAGTTGCTCCATTCTAGAATTCCTCAAACATTTGTTAAATGAATCAATAACTAAAGCTCCTCCTAAGCCATTCCATGATCCTAAATGTCTAATTCTACATATTTGGAACACAGATAAAAAGATAAGCTACCGGGGCTTCCCTGGTGGCGCAGTGGTTGAGAGTCCGCCTGCCGATGCAGGGGACACGGGTTCGTGCTCCGGTCCGGGAAGATCCCACATGCCG
>NW_006772616.1:1269557-1292223 GCF_000442215.2 Lipotes vexillifer | reverse complement strand
AAGAAAAAAAAAAAAAAAAAAAAAAAAAAAGATAAGCTACCACCTCATTAATAGGAAGTTTAAGATCTACAGCCCTGCTGTCAAACTATGACCAAATACTTTAGATTCAATTCAAAATGCTACAGTAAAATTGTTTTCTTCCTGGATTTTGTCATTTTAAAAGTAATAAGTAAAAGAGACAGAGAGCAAAATCCTCCAGGCTGAAGAAATTTAAAAATTTTATATAGATACTTTTTAAGTCACTAGTCAATACATCTTTATTATATTTTTTAAATGTCGTTGCTATAAACTTAATCAATACAAAGTTGCCTTTAAAATAATTTAAGCAAGTAGCTATATTTTTTTCTATTCCAGGCTCATTCAAATTAATTCGAATGACTTCTTTTTTCTGTACCCTTCTCCTCCTGTTTGCTTGATGCGCCCTGACATAAATTCAATACAAATATGGGTGGTTGTTCAGAGGGGCAGCCTAGAAATGTTAATAGGCTGATCACAATAACAGTCTCATCCTAATTCTGGGCAGCTCTCATCCCTAAAAGAATCATGCTCTCAAATTCCTATAAATTTAAAATAGAATTCCAGTGCCTTTGATTGAGCGTGTCAGTTTGCATTATTTTTCCATTTTATAAAACACATGGCTGGGGAAAATGTGCATTGCACCCAAAAATGTGCAATACACAACTCATAAATAATCCTTAAAAGTTGAATTATTATGTTGCTGTTGGCTTTCGGTAAAGTTAAACTTACCATTCAATACCTACTTGCTTAGCACATCCCATGCACTCGCACTGTGCTGGTAGATGTATTTATTATTAGGGACACAGAGCCATTCTGCCATGTCAAGCTCCAAAAGTCCACAGTGTTTTAATAGCTCATCATCAAACTCTCTTGGAAAGTCAAGTAGGTTCCACTTAGCAAAGCTAACTGATATCCCACTAATAATGTGGGATACATTACATAACTCATTAATAGGAAGTTTAAGATCTACAGCCCTGCTGTCAAACTATTACATAACTAATACACCTAAAATAATTTTTTTCCCTTCAGAAATGTTTACCATCTGTTAAACCTGATAGCCACTACAATTTTTTTTTTTTTTTTGTGGTACGTGGGCCTCTCACTGTTGTGGTCTCTCCCATTGCGGAGCACAGGCTCCGGAAGCGCAGGCTCAGCAGCCATGGCTCACGGGCCCAGCCGCTCCGTGGCATGTGGGATCTTCCCGGACCGGGACACCATCCCACGTCCCCTGCATCGGCAGGCGGACTCCCAACCACTGCGCCACCAGGGAAGCCCGCCACTACAATTTTAACCAAACTCTATACTTCGATTTGCATTTCAGTTCTCACCTAGTCTTTTTTTTTCCCCAGAAGTATTTTACCCACTTCTGCATATATATATATATGTATGTATAAAATATGCATAACATAAAATTTATAATTTTAGCAATTTTAAGTGCACACTTCAGTGGCATTACGTACATTCACAATGTTGAGCAGTCATCACCTCTATTTCCAGAACTTTTTCATCACCCCAAACAGAAACTCTGTACCCATTAAACAAAAACTATGCATTCCTGTCTCCCCTGGCCCCTGGTAACCTCTGTTCTATATACTTTCTGTGTCTATGGGTTTGCCTATTCCAGGTACCTCAGATAAATGGAATCACACAGTATTTGTCGTTTTGTATCTGGCTTATTTCACTTAGCATAATGTTTTCAAGGTTTATCTATATTATACTATGCGTCAGAATTGCCTTTGGGGGCTGAATAATATTGCATTTATGCATATGCTATATTTTGTTTATCCATTCATGTGTTGACAGACACTTGGGATGTATTCACCTTTTGGCTATTGGAACTAACATTGCTATGAGCACTGGTGTGTAGGTACCTTTTTGAGTTCCTGCTTTCAAGTCCTTTAGGTATACACCTAGGAGTGTAATTGCTGGATCATACAGTACTTCTAGGCTAACCTTTTTGGAACTGCCAAATGTTTTCCATAGCAGCTGCACTATTTTACACTCTTACCATGAATGTTCTTGTTGTTGTTGTTGAGTTGTAGGAGTTCTTTATATAGTCAATATATTAATCCTTTATTAGATATATGATTTGCATATATATTCTGTGGATTGTCTTTTCACTCGCTTGATAATGTCCTTTGATGTTGAAAAGTTTTTAATCATGAAGACCAACATATCTGTTTTCTTTTGTTGTAAGTGCTTCTGGGGTCACATCCAAGAAGTCATTGCCAAACCCAAAGTCATGAAGACTTTCCCCTATGTTTTCTTCTAAGAGTTTTATAGTTTTGGCTTTTAAATTTAGGTCTGTGATCCATTTTAAGTTAATTCTTCTATATGGTTTAAGATAAGAGTCCAACACTTCATTCTTTTGCATTTGGATATCATTTTCCCAGCACCATATGAGAAAAGACCATCCTTCACCACTGAATGACTTTGTATCCTTGTCGAAAATCAATTAACCATATATGTGAGGGGGTCTCTTAAATGTAGTTTCAGTGAGTCAGTTGTGAACAATAACCACTGGAGAGCAATAATTCAATTAATTTCACACTCTGTAAAGAGCAATGATCTTCAACACTGCACAAAATGTGAGATGTTTGTTTGTTTGTTTTTTGCGGTACGCGGGCCTCTCACCGTTGTGGCCTCTCCCGTTGCGGAGCACAGGCTCTGGGCACGCAGGCTCAGCGGCCATGGCTCACGGGCCCAGCCGGTCTGTGGCATGTGGGATCTTCCCGGACTGGGGCATGAACCCACGTCCCCCGCATCGGCAGGCGGACTCTCAACCACTGCGCCACCAGGGAAGCCCCAAAAAGGAAAATCTTATTAGGACAATAAATAAATAATGTATTAAATGGAAAAAAAAAAGTTTGTAAAACACTTGACTCAGTATCTAAAACTAAGCACTCATAAGTAGTAATTTTTTTGTCTTATTCACATCTGTTCAAATTTATTGGCAAAACTATCAAATAAAACTATATTGTCATCCCATATCCCCTCTTATTGGCACTCACACAAGATAAATATTCTGTAGAGTATGAACCAAAATTAAGCTCATTTTAAAAGATTACTAAAATTGGGCTGCCCTCGTGGCGCAGTGGTTGAGAGTCTGCCTGCCGATTCAGGGGACACAGGTTCGTGCCCCGGTCCGGAAAGATCCCACATGCCACGGAGTGGCTGGGCCCGTGAGCCATGGCCACTGAGCCTGTGTGTCCAGAGCCTGTGCTCCGCAACGGGAGAGGCCACAACGGTGAGAGGCCCACGTACCACAAAAAAAAAAGAAGGAAACTGTGTAGTGTGGATGATATTTGGACCTACGTTTTTTTCCTTGGAAAAATATTAGATAGCCTTATTTTGGATATGCCTAAAGAGTGACAATGATACTATCTAGAGAGGTTTCATTTCCAAGTATGGAGAAATGATTTGGTCACAGTTTTTGCTGTCTTTAGTATAAACAACACCACACTGACCAAAGGAATGACTTCTGCCAAAACACTCCATTAAATCTTTCATCTTGTCTGCTCAAATTTAGGGTTGTTCCTTTCCCAACTAATGAATAACCAGACAATTTCTGGGCATGGATGTGACACAACTCTGTGGCACACACAGGAATTTGTCACCCACCCACATATCTTTGGCCAGAACAGGAATCTGCCAGCCACAATTTCTGCCAGTTAATCCCTCCCTCTGGCTGCAATCATGGGAAAAACAGTCTTGGGAACATATCTCCTGCTCAAAATAAAGAGCTCAGAGTAAACACTACCTATACAAAAAGTACAAGACACATCATACCCACAAAGAGAGAGAGAGACAACTTCAGGTGAGAGATGTCAAAAAAATTTTTTTTAATTAAAAAATAAAAAAGCTTAACTCCCATGAAGGAAAGCATTAAATGGCTTTTAACTGAAAATGCAAAGCCATTTACATTTGCTTTGATATTGCCTAACTGTCTGCTGCAAAGGCCTTGAAATACCACCTATTTCAATATTACCTCCAAGTGAAAATGGTTTTAAGATGTCCTCTGTATTCTTTGCTGGGGACTGAAAAGAAATCACTGCATTACCTTGCATTTGCTCGGATAGTCATTAGCCTTAGACAGCACCATCATTTAAGAAATTTATCATCAGTGCTGTCCTTCGCACAATGTATTAGTGCAATACATTATAAAAGCACCTCACTCTGATGATGTATGGCTCCAAAGATGGCAACATCTGGAGACGAATGGGTCTAAGAATAGATTTGGTCTAAGAGAATAAATGTATAGATGCACCTTGGTAGTGTTAGTCTGAAATAAACCAGTATTTGTTGTTCCCAAACAAACCCCTCAAACACTCATAACAATCTTTATAACTTCCCTGATTTAAAAAAATTATTCATGACATTAAATTGATTTTTCATGACAAGGAAGGAAGGCTTCTAAAATTAGTGGGTTGGTACATTGAGGGATAACCTAGCCCAAGCTTGACGATAAATTTCATTCATGGCTTTCAGGAAAACTCGAATTTAGCCCACCTCTCGCTCACTTAAATTTTTCAGTAGATTCTCCAAAGGAGAGAGGGGAGATTAACGTCTGATGTCCTCAAGGGTATGAGAACAAAAATTTAGTTACAATTAATTCATCTATACCAAATTCTAGCTTTCTACATGGCTGATGATACATTTTTTCCAAAGCTCAATTCTCCCGTTTCCATTCCTCAAAGTCCAGAATGCTGTCCCCTCCATTACTCTGCCTAAATAGGACACAAATATTTTAGCTAATACTGAAATAAATCATTATGAACATTCAAACTCAAAGAAAATGATGGCAAATGAAAATACCTAAATGGCTCAATCCACACCTGCTAGAATAACCTGCAGGGCCACAGACTTCTTTGTTAAAACGTGTTCAAAGTGCCCACTTTAAAAACTTCCCAGCACAGTTTGGAAACTGGTCCTGTTTGCCCATTTGAAGCACTGTGCCTCCAGGAATCAGTGTTAAAGTGATGCCACAATCCAACTTGCTACTGAATCCCATCATTCAGTGATGCTTCCTTAACTGGAGTTCATCCATACTCCCTATGCTAAGAGAAAAAGAAAAGACTGAGAGGATCAAGTTCCATGTATGTGGGCTCCCTGGTGGTGAAGTGATTAAGAATCCGCCTGCCAATGCAGGGGACACGGGTTCGATCCCTGCCCCAGGAAGATCCCACATGCTGCGGAGCAACTAAGCCCATGCGCCACGGCTACTGAGCCTGCACTCTAGAGCCCGCAACAAGAGAAGCCACGACAATGAGAAGCCCGCGCACCGCAACACAGAGCAGCCCTCCGCTCGCCGCAACCAGAGAAAGCCCGTGCGCAAAGACGAAGACCCAACACAGCCGAAAATAAATAGACAAATTAATTAATTTTATTAAAAGTTCCAAGTATGCACCATCTCACCATTATGTTCAATTAGTGTATTTCCTCCAACTATGTTAACATGCCAACCAGTTCAGAATCTTAGTGTGATTAACCTGGAAGAGTCCAGCTCCTTTGCCTCCACACCCAGCAACATGAATCTCGAAAGAGGCTCTCTCCACATCTCTCAGCCTGCTGGAAGACTGTCTTATTAACTGGCCTTAACAAGCAAACTATTTTCCTCCCACAGGAAGGTGTGTCGGGGGGAGAAAAAAACCTTAGTGTAGACCACTTGCCTGTGGTGATCAGGGACTTGATATGTTTTCAATGCTCCTGCACTCTGTCATCTTTTGTCTCTGCCAAGGCAATACCCTATGTTATTTCTGACAGATTTACTAAACCACCAGGAAATCTTGATTTTGGTGGGAAAGAAAAAGGCAAAAAGAAATACAGACAATTCAGAGAGACTAGAGAGAGAGTGGCAGAAGGGAAGAAGAAATGGATAAAAGCAATACATTGCTGTGCCTCAAATTGGTTTATATTTAATGAGCTAACACCTATCTTAAATCAGAAGTCCTATTCTTAGAAGTTAAAAGAGAATCTATTCAATGCCTCGAGAGCAGCGCTGAATATCATCTTCCAGTGACATTATTTCCTTTCGTGAAAGAGAGAACCTTGGCAAAATAAAATAGTTAATTAAGGAACATATCACTGTGTCACAGAATACTTTTCCAAAACTATTTCCTCCTTTTTCACTTTGATGAATTACTAAACTTTCACTGTTTGTCGTTTCCATCATACTAGTTTGTTGTCCTCTCTGTTTCCTGTTTTCTAAGTTCTTTCTGAGAATAGGATTTCTGATTCAAGGTGGCTGTTAGCTTATTAAATACAAAAACAACTGAAGGCTCAGTATTACCATAAAACTCCGTATTTATTCCAAGATCCCTTTCCTCCAGACCCTTTGAAGCAAGTATGCCTCAAAACCTTACAATGCCCACCAGCCCTCAAAAACTATGGAGTTCAGCTGATTTCTTTTTAAAATAACATGTCTCCTGCACCTAAGTGTAGATATTAGTTCATGATGTCCTCTGTGGGAAGCTCAAGGCCTTTTCCAGCCCCTCCTTCATCCCCTTCACCAAGAGTGGGACAAGTTCATGACCACAAAAGACTTCAGGCCATCTTTCTCACACCTCTGCCCACAACTGATTAAGCAAACCTGAGTCGTCAGATGTTCTCGAATTTATTGCCTCTCTTGCTCCTTTTCCTCTGTATCTTTCTTTCTTTGCGATCAATGTTAAGATCCAAGATTTGCATGACATAGGGCAAATCAGATGATTTGATTTAGGCTCTCATCTCTGGAAAACAAAACAGCCTGCCACTGGGACCAGTCTAAATGGCAAAGTTCTACACTGAGGTTTGGAGTCAAAATCCCAGCCAACAAAAGAGCATTCTGATGCTTCCCTTTACCTCTTCCTGACATATATCTCTTGGGGACCCTGTGGAGAACAAGAGATTAGGACAAAGTAAAATTCAGCTGGGGGGCAGCAGAGTGTAATGGCTGAGTGGTCCTCTGGCATCTGAGGCTTTACTGCTTTCTCGCTCTGTGCCTTTGGGCTAACATCCTATTTTCTCCTTTTTCCATTTCATTTGGTGGTATATGATAACTTGTGGATGAATATTTGCTAATTTTACTATTATTCTTGGGATGCTGGCCTAATATTTTCTAGCTTCTATTCTAATCAGAAAGGATATGTCTGCCTCATTTTTAATTTGAGGCAAATAGAGGTGGCTTTGAAAAACAAAGAGGATACATCATTAAAACAATACAGCAAACTATTGTGCTTTGACCATGGTATATCAGTGAAAGTTGGACAATCATGCATTGGTTCCCTTAATCAGATACTTGTTTAATATTAAGCACCTAGTACATGTCTAAACTATGCCAGTCACTGTCGGAATACAAAAGAGGTACGGGACCTGGTTCGTTGAGTCAAAGAGCTGCAAATCTGGTGGAGGAAACAAGACAGACATAGAATAATGGAATTTGGACCTCTCAGTGATTGAAGCACATCTGAAACAAGGGACAGACTAGTGTGGGTGACAATAATTGGGAAGAGGATAGAAAAAAGGAGTTTGAACCAAGCCCGAATGGGAAGGTCAGACTGAGACAGGCAGAAGGAAAATGTATGGCATCCTAGAAGGAGGCCTCAATGTGAGTGGAGAGACAGAGACAGAACTGAGAATGGTAACAGCTGGAAATGGGGAGCAGACCTTGCTTCAAAAGACTGGAAATTATTTGGTAGTTTCCACTGAAATTAATAACATTTAAGGAGCCAGTTTCAGGAGAGAGATTATGAAATGAGTTGAGATTTTGCAAGTCTGATGTCATAGAAGATGTTTTAGATCCTAGTTGAATGCCACATTAAAAAGAGTTTGGATTCCTCCACCCATTTTCTTAATCCAAGGCAATCATATGAAGATATCAACCCAGCTTTTTCTTCACAAGAAATGTATCCATGCAATCTTCCCTCCATCTCCAGAATAAAAAATAAATAAAGACTATTTAAAAATGACAGAAGCTATTCCATTTGAAAATGATGGTAGCTACCATTATGCTTAAAGATGAGAAAGTTAAACCAAGTTGAACTTTAAAACCCTTATAAGTCCTTTAACTGTGCACGAGATCAATCAGCATCCATGAATGCTTTAACGATATTATTGAGAAACACCCTGGGAAGACAAAGTGAAATGGTGAGATGCTGAAGCCCAAAGGGTACTTACTTCATCTGGTCAATTAGAATTCCCTTTGGAATTTATGCTGCAAGCCAGAGTACTACATAGATTTTGCAGTAAGAAATGAAATTAGTCTCATAAATGTTCCCAACTGAAAGACCAAAAAAACAAAACAAAAAATGAAGACTATTGGAAATAACCAGTCGTCTATCTTCTGAGCTGGCTGTCTCACAACAGAGTTCCTTATTGAAATCAAATTATGTACATTTGGGGGCCAGTGGGGGACATCATGCTGTCATTTGAATCCTCTGAGTTTCTGTAGAGAATCGGTTTTGCAGAAAGCTTCGTATATTCCAGCCTCAACTCAAGGGCAACAGATGACTGGAGGAACAGAATCTTTAAGGTTGGCAAAAACAAATGGCCCTTCTTGTTAATGTGTTGCTTTCCAGCAAGCACCACTTCTCAGTGGGTGACCTGAGACTCTGTCACCTACCACGATGGCTAAACAGGTTTAGAACTCAAAGTCTTTCTTCTTGATAGGGACTACATCTTTAAAAATGTTGATGAAGATTTCACAGGTTTCTTTAAAAATAATTATTAAAAAAGAAATGCCTCCCAGGCTTTAACTATGCAGAGCAATAAGCCTCAGCTACAAGCAAGTTTTGTTTTTTTGTTTTTTGCTTTTTTGCGGCACGCGGGCCACTCACTGTTGTGTCCTCTCCCGTTGCGGAGCACAGGCTCCGGACGCGCAGGCTCAGCGGCCATCGCTCACGGGCCCAGCCGCTCCACAGCATGTGGGATCTTCCCGGATCGGGGCACGAACCCGTGTTCCCTGCATTGGCAGGTGGACTCTCAACCACTGTGCCACCAGGGAAGCCCCAAGCCAGTTCTTTAGGTCAAGATTTCTGCTTCCGAAAAAAACAGATTCGTAGAAATACATTTAAAAACCTTATTTACTGAAGCAGGCTACAGGCCAATTACTCCAGTGGCTTGAAAACAATTCCAAAATAATAAAATATACAATAATGCTGATTTGTCCCCTGTTAATATCACCACAATCTGAGAAATCCTTTGAGACATTGCACCAAAAGTGATTTGCATCTTTAATGACAACTAATTACAGAAAATCAAAGGGAGGTTTTGAAAAGTAAAGAAAATATAATCAGGAATAGTATATATTCATTTGGCATTATTTAAATAAGCTATGTTTTTCTTAACAGCTCTTTTTTTTTCTGGTTCTTTTAGTATTTTGCCAACTCTTTATTCTGTCACAGATGTTTTATTTTTTAAGTGGATAAATTTCATAGTTTTCATAGACTAAAAATTTTAAATATAAGATAAACAAAAAGGCTACCTACTAAATGGGAGGGGATATTTGCAAATGCTATATCTGATAAGGAGTTAATATCCAAAATATACAAGAACTCATACAATATCAAAGAAAAAAAACCACCCAGTTAGAAAATGGGCAGTGGATCTGAAGAGACATTTTCCAAAGAAGACATACAGATGGCCAACAGGCACATGAAAAGAGGCTCAACATCACTAATCATCAGGGAAATACAAATCAAACTCACAATGAGGTACCACCTCACACCTGTCAGAATGGCCATCATCAAAATGACAACAAATAACCAGTGCTGATGAGGATGTGGAGAAAAGGGAACCCTTGTGCATCCTTGGAGGGAATGTAAATTGATGCAGCCACCATGGAAAACAGTATGGAGAGTCCTTAAAAACTAAAAATAGAACTACCATATGATCCAGCAATCCCACTCCTGGGTATTTATCTGAAGAAAACAAAAACACTAATTCGAAATATGTACCTCTATGTTCATTGCAGCATTATTTACAAGAGCCAAATTATGGAAGCAACCCAAGTGCCTGTCAATAGATGAATAGATTTAAAAATGTGATATATATATGTATACATTATATACACTACATATATTATATATATATAATGGAATCTTATTCAAACACACACACACACACACACACACACACACACACACACACACAAGAAATCTTGCCGTTTTTAACAACATGGATGAACCTGGAGGGTATTACGCTAAGTGAACTACGTCAGACATAGGAAGACAAATACTGTATGATTTTACTTATATGTGGAATCTAAAAAACAAAAGAAATGAACAAACATAACAAAAGAGAAACATATTTATAGATACAGCGAATAAACAGGTGGGTGCCAGAGGGAAAGAAGACTTTTGCTGGGCAGGTAATGGCTTAGCAATAGAATCTGCATTATCATCAAGGGTTAAGGAGAAGTTTCAGGAAGATGGAGGGAGGAGAGAAATAGGTGATGGAGATTAAGAGGTACAAAATAAATGAATCACGGGTAGGAAATGTACAGTGTGGGGAATATAGTCAATAACTATATAATATGATTTATGGTGACATACAGCAACTGGACTTGTCGTGGTGATCATTTCAAAGTGTGTAGAAATTCCAAACCACTATGTTGTGAAACAGCAACTAACATAGCGTTGTAAGTCAATTATCCTTCAAAAAACAAACAAACTTATAGAAAAAGAGATCAGATATGTGGTTACCAGAGCTGGGGGCTGAGTTGAGGGGAGAATAGGAAGAAGGCGGTCAAAAAGTACAGACTTCCAATTACAAGATCAATAAGTACTAGGGATGTAATGTACAACATGATAGATATAATTAACACTTCTGTATATTATATTTGAAAATTGTTAAGAGAGTAAATCCTGAGAGTTCTCACCACAAGAAAAAAAATTTTTTTCTATTCCTTTTGTTTTGTACCTCTGAGATGATGATGTTCACTAAACTCATTGTGATAGTCATTTCAAGATGTATGTAAGTCAAATCATTAGGCTATATACCTTAAACTTATACAGTGTAGTATGTCAACTATATCTCAATGAAACTGAAAGAAAAAATAAGGTAAACAATTATAAAAAGAGCAAAAGAGTCACAAGGCTGAAAGACAGAGGATATGCTAGCTTCTTTCTTGAAAAGTAAACGCATCAAACAGAAGTAAATGAAAATTTAATTCAAAAAATGCACATTTTGAACTGAAAACAAAAACTCACTATACTAACTATAAAAGCAGGAAATGTGTTGAGGTAGCCTCTTACTGAGTAAAGATTCCTCACATCCTTCCTTCCCTTCCCATCACTCCCCCTCCCCCGCACACACACACTACACACACACAGGCAATTCTTTCCATGAACCGAAGATGCGGTGAAGAGAAAGGTCTCTAGTCATTTCCCATGAAAAACAAAATTCCCACTTTTAGCTCCCTTCTTGAGCTAAGGCATCTCCAGAATGCCCATGCTAAAATACAGATATTACAACTGGGAGGGTAGAACACTTCACTCACCATTAACAACTCTTTCACAACTTGGTTCTGCTATTGTCTCCCTCTGTGGAACTGAGAAATTTCCATAAATGTTCTAAATCTGAATCCCTTCATTGGTAAACAGTGGATATTTACACAACAATACATGTTCCATATAGTCACTGGGGAGGTGATATGAAATGACGTCTGCAAAGGGTTTACTTTGCATCATGCCTCCTGAATTGTACAAGGGGCCCAATAAACAGAAGCTGCTACTTCTCTGATGATTATGATTATTCCCATTAGCTAATGGGAAGGAGGGAGTCCCAAGCTGGCTCAGTCAGAGACATCGTTAGAAGGTGGAGAGAAATGCAAAGATGAAAGCAGTGGAAGAAGGGCAGTTTGAGGGCTCTCGGTTCCCCCACTACAGTGTGGGGGAAGGAAAAAGTCTAAGATAGACACCCCTTCCTGGTCAAGTTTGCCTGTAGACAGGCCTGACTGTTGACTCATTAGCCATCCCCACAGATGCCACAGTCTCCAGACCGGTGGGCAGGTGTCCTGGTCTGTTTGGGCTGCTATAACAGAAATACGAGAGGCTGGGTGGCTTATGAGCAACCAAAATTTATTTTTCACAGTCCTGGAGGCTGCGAAGTCCAAGATCAACGTGCTGGAAGATTCAAAGACTGATGAAAACCCACTTCCTAGTTCATAGACCTCCTTCTAATTGTATCTTCAAATGGTGGAAAGGGCAAGGGCACTCTTCTGGGGTCTCTTTTGTAAGTGCACCAATCCCATTCATGAGGGCTCTACCCTCATGATCCAAGCACCTCTCAAAGGCCCTACCTCCTCATACCACCATCTTGAGAATTAGGTTTAAACCTAGGGATTTGTGGGGCACATAAACATCAGTCTAGAGCAGTGGAGCTAGTAAAAGGAGACCTGTACAAATAAAGAGCATTTGGATAATTTCAACTCCTTGGGCCATTTCCTGTGACATGTTAAAGTTGTACTCTTTCACCCTGGGTGCTGTTGAACCACCCTATTCCTGTTGAATTTTGCTTTGCCTTTTTAATCTTTTAGCCTTGATGGGAAAAAGAGTTGAGGGGACAGAAAAAAGAGAAGGATAAAAAAGAATAAAGACAACTTTTAGACCCAAATGTTTTGTGCTTAGTGTTCACTTTTTCAAGATTCACCCAGGGATTCATCCCAGACTCACAGCTGGTGTTCAGCCCGGTACCTTGTGCTCCGCAGAAACACCAGCCTTTGGCTGTGATGGACAGAGTGCACTTTTGACTCTACCATTACATAAAGTCTTTGGATACTCTTTGCTTATAATCAAGGGGCCAAGTAAGAACTTCCTGACTTCCAGTTCCTGGACTTGAGGCAGCATTTCTTCACTGAGAGTGTTCCAAACTTTAATAATCATTATACAAGCTGTCAATCAGGGTAAGAAAGGCTACATCAAACAAAGCCAAACAGGTCCCTTACGGCAAGACTGCTTAGAGCCTTTAAAGTGCTCACAGAGAACAGAAATTCCCCAGAGAGGTACTTCCTTGAATGTTCAACACTTTTTGCACAGAGCATTTCACGGAATTAGCAGTCTCCTAAACATTTGGGGAAATGCTTGCAGAAGTCCCAAGACGGTTTTACATCCTGATTTGCTCTTTTTGTCTTAAATTACTTAGATTTGGTAACCCAACTTCACATTATCTACTTACAGGAGGAATTCAGAAACCCTATAATCATTCTGATATGATTAAGAATGCTGATATGATGTTTAGGACGCAGGGCTCCAGATCATTAACTAAAGCCACAAGTCCTTGAGAGATACAGAGAGATGGACAACTCATACAAAATCACACACTTCTGTGAAAAAGTCTTTTTCACAAACTCCACTGTAGACCCTTGAAGGTTAAGGCCAGAAGTTACACTGGGACTTGGAAGAAAGTTAGGGTGATTGGTTCTGTCCCTAAACATATTCTCCCGAAGTGGTACCTTTCCAGACTCTGTGGAGAAGGTGATCACAGGTGGGTACCACTTCTGTGTGTTCTTTCCCACCACTATCCCACAGAGCAGAACTGATGCATCTAGATTTGGCTGGAAGGTGTGGGCTCAAGGAAAAGTTGTGGCTTTGCCTAGCTTGCTGGCTAACATATCAAAGAATAGAATAAATTTATGTCCTGAGGAATCGGGGAGCATGGTCCCCAGATGCAAGCAATTTCTCCAAAGTCTCCTCATGGTGGACAAGGGTTGATTTTGCCCACAATCCTCTCCTTATTCAGTTATAAGAACGTGTTTTATTTTCCTTTTAGATACCTCTGTATCTTGGGGGACAAGACACTCTAACACTATTGGAAAGCAGGTTACTTTAGCCAATATAGATTTCCTTTGTCCTGTGGATAAAATCTGGCGTCCCAGCCAACACGGGGACTTAAGAGTGGGAAGCTTTCTCTCCCCTTTGGAAAGGGTAGATGCCATGGGCCATAAGCCTGGGAGAAAGACCATCACTGCCATCGGAGCAGAGATGGCCTTCTTGCAACTGAAGCCAACACAGAGGAAAACAGACTTGGAAGAAGAAAAAGTAATGATTCCTGATGACAGTGTTAGGCCCCTTGGATGCAGCTATATTGCTGAAATATGGCCCGCTAAAGTTTCAGATTACAGAAGCAATAATGTCTCTTCTGCTTAAGCTAGTTTGAGTTGAGTTTCTAAAGCTGCAATAGGAAAGTGACTGAGTAATCCACTCCTATTCTTAAAAACTCATGCAGAATTTGCATTCTCCTTCATAATACATCATGTTTATTTTAAAAGAAAAATATGTTCAATTATTTACCTTTGAGTAAAGTTGACTTTCCCAGAAGATGCGCCATGTTTATACAGTGTCTTCTTACCCCCTGGCTCACTGCTGAGGACCCCAGTTTGGGGTTGCCTGGTTGCGGAACAAGAACGCAGTAGTGCCTTCTTAGTTCTTTCGGTCTTAACTATCCTGAAGGCAAAGAAAGGAAAAGTCAAAGATGAAGAATTACATCCTAGGGATGTTTAAGCATTGACTCCCAGCCTCCTTTGCCTGAAACCCCACTGACTGCAATGTGGCTGAAGTTTATTGAGCCCTTACTGTGTGCCACATGCTTTATATGTACTATCTTAGTTCTCATAACATTTGAGGTGGTTACAATTATTATCTCTAGTTTATAAATGAAAAAGTATTGAGATTCACTCAGGTTTAAAAACTCTGTACAAGATTACAAACCTAAGAACAGAGCCAGAATCAAAACCTAGACAAATCTTCATCACCATCATCAACATCATCATATTATGTTCCAGGCACTGTTCAAGGGTTTGACAAAAATAACTCATCATTTAGATACTATTATCCTTTAATTAAAAAGAGAGAGATGAAAGTTAACTGATTTGCTTAAAAAGTCACAGTGAATATGTTCCAAAACCAGATGGTCTTGCTCCAGAGTCTGCAGATTTGGCCAATGTACTATCTTCGTTACTTGGCCTGGATGAAAAGGAACAACAGTGCTTCCTTCCAAGGTAGGAGGCTCCAAGACCCTCACGCCATCTCACCCATGTAAGAAGCCAGAACTTCTAAGAAACCAAAACGATCATAACTTCCCATTGAAAACTAAAGGTGAGAAGCAGAAAACTTGCTACGCAAAACCCCAGCTGTCCCTATATCACACTCAAAGTTGTACCTTCTAAACTGTGGCCTGATACATGCCTCTGAATTGACAGAGGCATAGCAAGCTCCTCTTGTGGGTAGGGTGGAAAGCGGCAAGTAGGTGTACTTGTTCCCAATTGCTTCTGTAACAAATTATCACTAACTTAGTGGCTTAAAACAACTCACATTTATTATCTCATAGTTCTGGAAGTCAGACATCTAAAATGGGTCAGTAGGGCTGTGTTCCTTCTGGAGACTCTAGGCGAGAATCTACTTGCCTTTTCCAGCGTTTAGAGGCTGCCCGCATTCCTCGGCTTGCAGTCCCTTCCTCCATTTTCAAAGCCACCGGTGTAGAATCTTCGAGTCACCTTGATTCCCCTGCTTCTCACTTTCACTTGTAAAGACCCTTGTAATTACATTGGACCCACCTGGATAATCCAGGCTAACATCTCAAGGTTCTTCATCACATTTGCTATGTAAGGTATCATATCCACAGGTTCCGGGGATTAGGACCTGGTTACCACAGTAGGCAGAGGAGGTTTCAGCATCCCCAGAGGCCAACAGATACTGCTTCTAGAAAATAATTTCAACTTCATGATGTCAGTGTTCAATCTAATCTCTCTACTCCAACTCTGGATTTGGGGTAGAACCAGCAGGCCCTGTGCTCAGTCTGGGAGGGAACTAAGACAAAGGGGTGGAGACAGTTCACACAATGATCCCTGTGTCTTCTAGGCCAAAAGTCACATTGCCTTTTAACCCAGAGCATTGCCACTTACGGTTGCCAGGATGCAATCACCTGCGGAAATTAATTTCATCTGCTACATCCAGAATAAGTTTCCACAGGTCTCCCTTTAATAACTGTTTTTAAAGCACTATATGAATAGTGATTATTTCCTTGTTTAGGTCGGAGATCACTGTGCTTTCCACGCTTCATAATAGTAAGTGATTTATTTGTTTGCTTGCTTTCTTGGATTCCCTCCCAGGTCATGTTGAAATGGGCATTATCAGATTTTCCCAGTCTTTGTTTTCTTTGCTATTAGAGAAATGGAACAGAAATACCCAGTTTTCTTTTCAGACACTTCTTAACCAATTGACTTCACTCCTATAATAATAAAAAAAGAATTAAATCTATGTTCATTTCAGTCTTGCATACAATTCTGAGATCTTTTCCCTCCCTTGAATTTTGGATTAAATGAAAGCATTCATGGGCCAATTTAGGCTTTTGTTAAGATTACAGACAAATTATATACATTCTGAATGACTAACATGAAAAAAAAAACAAAAACCAAAAAACTCTCCTACCAATACATTGGGCCGGGGAGAAGAAAAACCCTACATTTAAGAATGCCATTGGGGCTTCCCTGGTGGCGCAGTGGTTGAGAGTCCGCCTGCCGATGAAGGGGACGCGGGTTCGTGCCCCGGTCTGGGAAGAGCCCACATGCCGTGGAGCGGCTGGGCCTGTAAGCCATGGCCGCTGAGCCTGCACGTCCGGAGCCTGTGCTCCGAAGCGGGAGAGGCCACAACCGTGAGGCCTGCGTACCGCAAAAAAAAAAAAAAAGAATGCCATTGGTTAGGGACTTCCTTGGTGGTGCAGTGGTTAAGAATCCGCCTGCCACTGCAGGGGACACTGGTTCGAGCCCTGCTCGGGGAAGATCCTACATGCCGCGGAACACCTAAGCCCATACGCCACAGCTACTGAGCCTGCGCTCTGGATCCCGCGAGCCACAACTACTGAAGCCCTAGTGCCTAGAGCCTGTGCTCCGCAACAGGAGAAGCCACTGCAAGTGAGAAGCCCACGCACCGCAACGAAGAGTAACCCCCGCTCACTGCAACTAGAGAAAGCCCACGAGCAGCAACGAAGACCCAATGCAGCCAAATAAATACATAAATAAATAAATTAATTAAAAAAAAAGAATGCCATTGGTTAAACCCTAACTGAAGGTACTTTTAAAACTTTGGTCAAATGCTTACGTATTCAAAGGAAATCTGGAATGGAGTTTGCACAGAGAGCAAGGGAGAAGTGGGTTGCTCTTCCCATAAGAGAATGGGAGACTTGTTGGTTTTATTTTTTACCTTCTCAGAAAGCAGCTGTAGACAAGACATAAACAAATGAAAATAACGGTCTTTAAAGAAACTTTACAAAAACAGGTAATGGGCCCGAGTTAGCCTATGGGTCATAGTTTGCTAACCTCTGATCTAGTTCTTGGAGCCAATAAATTCACCCCCACTCCTGACATGTTTTTTTTCTTTTTCACTTGAGCTAACTCAAGTTGGGGTACTAAGTTAAACTGTATTTCAGTAAAGTTGGTTTCCTTTGTATTGCAATTAGAAACATTAATGTGAGGTGTCTTCGTCACACCTTCAAGGGATCTGAAACACAAAAATGGTTGAGAACCTCTGAGCAACACTCTAAAGTATAAACCAGTGCTCTGTATATACACCTCTCAGGAGCCAATTATTCCTGAGAGATTATATATGATGAAATTATAAATAGGGTATTAGAAGTGGGGAAGGTTTAACAGAAGCCGTAAGACATGAGAATGACATCAATGAGAATAGCATCCATCCTTTCCTTTGCGCTATGGTGAGGACATCAATAGAATCGGATGGGCCCAGGGCTGACCCCAAGTGGCACTTTTCAGGATAAGGTATGATTTTATTCTAGTTGAGAGTCAGCATGGGAGCAGGAACTCATATGGACTTTGTGAAGCACCGAGTCCTGGGCTTGAATCCCATGCCCACCTCTAGGTAGCTCTGGGTCCTTGGACTACTAACTTGATCTCTGTGAGTGTCAGTTTCCATCTTTGTCAACTTTATAGGGCTCGTAAGGATAACAAAAGAGAAAATGCAGTGAAGGAAGGGCAGGCACTCATTTGACGTCCTCTTGCTCCTCCTTTTGCTGTGTTTATTGGTTTCCTTTGGGGGACTATTTAAAGCAAGAGCCTGAAGCATTCCACGAAGGGGTAAGAGCACCGCTGCTCACTTTGCACTTCAGGCTTTTATTAAGCAAACTGATAAGACGTTCTGTAATTGGTACGTGTTCTTCTTTTTGCCTAATGACACTAATCTGTTTTTATCTTAGTCATTTAACTGAGTTTCATGATTAGCACAGGTAAGGTTTTAGGGATTTAAATCATTTGTTTGATGTTTTCGCTTTTAGGCATGTTTGATTATTTATTAAAATCGATAAAATCAGCGGTGTCAACTAGTTATTAAAAGTATAATTCTTTTATTGGCTAATACCAGGAGGGCTGAAGCAAATGAAAAACTAAAGCATTACATGAATTCTTTATTATAAAGCCAAGCTTCTATAGGGGTGGCCTACATACTTTGCATTAACTGCAGCCTGTTTAGAACAAGTCTGTTCTATCTTTAGTCCATAAGGAAAGGACCAAGTGGGTAAGCATATGTGCAACTCGTGTTCTAATTTATGCTTTAAAATAAATACAAGTTTGAAAGAAGCAATGTGTTCTGGTCTTCAGAAAAGAAATATGAAATACTTGCCAAGGGAGAGTGGTGAATAGTATCCAAAGATGGCTCCCATCAATTCCTTCTCCCCGTATGCAGGCCATGTCACTCCAACCATCAAGAGGTGGATTCCATTTCCCCTCCCCTGAATCTGTACCTACCCTGTGATCTGCTTTGACCACTGGAATATGGTGGAAGTGACTCTTGGCAAGCTTTGTTCAAGGTCTTCAAGAGACCTTTAAGAGCCTCCACCTTTGATGTAGGAAGCCAGATGCCAAGCTCTAAAGATGCTTAGGCCAGAATACTAAATGATGAGACACCACATGGAGAGAGAAAGAACACATGGAGAAGCACAGAGAGGCAATGCCAGACGAGGAAGCAACATCTTCTTGTACCTTTTGGCCCAGTCCACCCCATATGGAAGAGAAGAACTGCTCAGATGAGCTCTACCAGAATTCCTGATGCAAATATTGCAAAAGATAATTAATCATAATTGTTTTAAGCCACTAAGTTCTGAGTTACTCAGTTACCCAAAAATAGATAACTTAAATGAAGGCAGCAGGGATAAGGGAATGAATACAACTTTTGATGTAAGTGCTCAAAATAAAATATCTGGTTGAATGAGTGAGCTTCTGCTTACCTAGGATTATCTCAACCCTTGAAAGCTATTTCAAAAGGAAGAGCTCCTCTTCTGAAACATTGCTGGGAAGGGAGAGAAATGCCCAAAGTGTCACACAGTTGAGGAAAAGATGTTGGCCCAGGAGTTTGTTATCTGAAATCAGAGTGACTGGCAAGAATAGTTGGTGGTATTAATAACGTGCTTGTCCATATAAAGAGTTAATTTATTAGTCACAGGCAGCACTTAGATGGGTTTCTGTTTCTTTGTATGTGAACAAGAAGCAGATAAGTTACCCTAAGCACACGTCATACTTTATCCTCAGTTATGTGAATAATGCATCTCCTCATCTCCAGAAAAAGGTGCTCTTAACCTTGTAAGAAATTAAGTACCTAAGAAAAGAAAGAGAAAGGTAGTAAATATATAAAATATATGCAAATTAAAGCAATGTAATACCGTTATCACCTGTCAAACTGGCGAATTAAAAAATGTAATTCCCGATGAAGGCAAAATAAAGGCATTTTTATTCTAAAACACTAAAAGAATTTGTCACCAGCAGATACTCACTGAAGAATATATTAAAGAGGGTTCTTTAAAGAGAAAAAAGATTATCCCAGATGAAACAACAAGATGGAGAAAAGAGTGAAAAGCAACAAAAACAGTAAATATGTGGATATGGCAAAATGGATATGAAATGTACAAAACAATACTAATGTTTCATTTGCTTTTGCAGCATATAAAATTAAAGCACACGATGTTACATTACTCAGGAGTGGATAAATATCAGTAAAGTAGCTAACATTAAAGTCCTCAGATTATCCATAAAGAGGTTAAAAACACTAATATTTGACTTTGATAAGTCAAGGATGGATGTAATAACCATATAAGTAATGAAAGAATATGAGTAAAACCTTCAAACTCCTAGAGAAAAATATGAGACATTCAAGAACTCTTTAGTTCAGTTCATCCAAAGTAATACCAAAAAATAGAGGAAAAAGAAGAAAAAACAGGTTGGACAGATAGAAAACATTCTGTAATATATCAGTAACTATATTAAATATAAATGTACTAAATGTTCCATTTAAATGACAAAGATCACTCAACTGGATTAAAAAACAAAATTGATTCCAAGCTGTTTACAAGGTATAAATATAATGGGTTGAAAGCAAAAGATTTTAAGGGAAAGAAAATGTTAGGCCATACAAACTAACAGAAAGGAAGCTATGAAATAACATAAAATAGATTTTAAGTAAAAAACTCTACTAGAGTTGAGGGGGGACAATTTAAATAATAAATATTTAACTCATCAGGAAAATATAACAATTCTAAATCTCTATGTAACTGATGGGGCTTGGGGCAAGTTGCCTCAAAATATACCAAGGTGGCATATTGATTATTTTGAATTAAAGTTACTTAAGAAACAGCTGGTATAAGGAGAACCCTCTGACCCTCCTTTGTTCCCCTGAAAGTAGGAAACCAAGCTTCCATGGGAAGGTATCTTCCCTATTCTGGGAGGATGGAGGGCATCCTCATTGTCCTAGATGGGGAATTCAAGGCCAAGAAAGCTGTATAAACAGACTTTGTAAATTCTTCATTATTTTGCTATCTCAACCAAAAACGCCTTTGTTTTCACAAATCCTCACAAAAATTTGATTCTTGGTCTGAAAAGGTATAGAGCCAGCCTGCTTCGGTCTTAGGTCCTATACCTATCAGGCCTCTGTACCTACAAAATTAAATTCGCTTTTCTCCTGTTAATCTGTCTTACATAAACTTGATTATTATATCAGCTGAAAGAACCTAGAAGGGTAGAGGAACATTTCTGCTCTCCTACATACCTAACAACTGAACTTCAAAATATATGAAGCTAAAACTGACAGAATTATAAGAAGAAATAAACAAACCCATAATCATCACAGGAAACTTTAACGTGTCTTTCTCTGTTACTCACAGATAAAGTAAACAAAATCACTAAGCATGTAGAAGGTTTGAACAGCACAATTAGCAAACTCAGTTTAAAGCAAGTACAAAGAATACTGCCCCAAACTAGAGAAGACATTCTTCAGAGACACACATAAATGTAACCACAATCAATCATGTACTGGTCCTTGAGACAAGTCCCAGCAAATTTCAAAGGGTTGAAACTACACAGAGTATGTTCTCTCACTACTAGCAATTAAAATAGAAATCAAAAAAAACAAAAAGTTAAGTAGAAAATCTCATATATTTGGAATTTAAGAAATATATTCAGTGGCCTCTATTTCCAGCTGGGATGGAATTGCTTGTTGAGAATAATCCTCTTCAAAAAACATCCCTAAAACCTGGGTAAAAAATTAATGATGAGTAAATGTAATTCTACCACCATAGGTGAGAAAATTATAAGTGACTTGGTAGCTGGCTTTTCTTTGTTTATATTTATTTTCCCAGTTTCATAAATTCAGCAAGAATAACTTTTTCTAAATTCATTAAGAATTACCTTTTCACTTAGCAACCATAGAGAGTTATTACAAATAGAGTGTCACTACAGTTTTTCCATTATTTACATTCTCAATCAGTAGTTACAATAGAACAATTATTCTCGTATGAGGGCCTTAGACGCTGTTTGATGTTATTAAAAGCGTACATATCCTTTGACCCAGCAGTTTCACTTACAGAAATTTATCTCCCAAACTATATTCACACATCTGTCTAAACACAGATATACAAGAATATATATTGTGTATAGGTGTATATTCTGAAGTATTTGTTGATGCAACACTAGAAACAATGTCCACTAACAGGGGATGGTCAAATAAATGGTGATGCATGGATATAAAAAACGTCTTTCAGGAATTAACAAAGAACGAGATAGGTCTATATGTGCTGATGGACTGTATGTCTTTGATTAAAACTCTTTGGTTCAAGCAGCAGAAATCAATTCTGGAGTACTCGAGCAAAAATGAAATGAACTGGAACATTAGGAGCTGGTCCACAGAATGGCCAGGAGGCTGGAGAACAGAAGAGGAATTGACAACCCCAGACTACTCAGCACATCAGGTATCACTCCATCATCCTCTCTGAATGTTGGCAGTGCCCTTCAAATATTTTAATCCTTCAGTCACTCTGGTTGAGATTCACTCTAAAGAGAGAGAGAGAGCAGGAGAGCATGGGTTGCATACCTCACCCTTGGCTACCAGAGGACAAAGGACTTCATTTACATTCCCACAAGGAGTGTGCAAAATGAGAAAGAGGTGATTCCATAAAATGAGGTCAGGGAGTTATTTGTAAGGGAGAAAGAATACTGTACAGTAAAAAAAAAAAAAAAGTGTCCTCTACATAATGTTATAGGAATACAACAAAACATAAAAGTATATGTATAGTAAGTCACCATTTGTATTTTTTTTTTTTTTTTTTTTTTTTTTTTTGTACGCGGGCCTCTCACTGCCGTGGCCTCTCCCGTTGCGGAGCACAGGCTCCGGACGCGCAG
>NW_006772616.1:1267405-1269207 GCF_000442215.2 Lipotes vexillifer | reverse complement strand
TTGCATTTTTTTTTTTTTTAATTGAAGTATACTTGATTTACAGTGTTCTATTAATTACTGCTGTACAGCAATGTGACTCAGTCACATATATATATATATATATATATATATATATATATATATACATCTTTTTATTTGAAAATTCCTTATTCTAGGAAGTTTGGGAATTATTGTAATAAATGATCGGCCTCACCCCCTCTCCCCTGCACCATGTCGTTGTGTATGTGCCCAGAGAGACAGTCAAGCAGAAAAGGCTGCATTGTCCAGTGGAACAAACCAGCTTCAGCAGGGGAAGCTCCCTCGCGGCATGGCACACACTGCAACTCAGCTACTCCTGGGCCTCAGGAAAGAATGACTGTGGAAAGATAAATAGTCAAGGGTTATTTGGTCATCACACTGGAGCTCCAGCTCTTTAGAAGTCTGCACTGATAGCAAAAACATTGCTGAGTGTCTAAATAATTTGAATGATATTAGGAGGGAGACCCTGAAAAGAGGAAAACAATGGCTTGATGACAGCAAGCTGACAATGGAACAGAATTTTGTGGGCTGAGATGATTGCAGAAGCAAACAATGGTGCTATTGTCCTTCTGGTGTTATTGTTGTGTGATGCTGTAATTTATGGATGAAGTGGGATTTCAAACAAAATAAACAGACTTGAATTTGTTAACTAATACAGTAAGCATAGAACATTCTGTTATGTGAGAAGAGAAATGGGAATGTTTTCTATACCCCTGCTATCTGCTAAACAGAAATATGTTTATATTTGGCATAAACTCTTGCTTTCCATTGTTTTTGCTAGCTTTTTGAGAATATCCTTTTTCATTTACTCTTGAAAACAGATATAAAAAGTGGGTGAAAGAGGAGTATTGTCAATATGTATCATTATACAATTATCTTTATAGTTCTAGAAGTTAAAAAAAGAGAGAGTATATTTCACCAGCCACAGAAAACTCTTCTGTGAAAGTGTCAACTAATTTACTCTTTTCTTTGAATATGTGATGCTTTTCTAATCGCAGATACTAAGGTGATGTGATGGCAATAACAACAATAACTATTTCTCTATCACAAATAGTTTATGATGTTCTGTTAAACAATTCAGTTTCAGTTACACATATAAAAGTGGAACCACTTCTCTCTAAACTATAGAAAGCAGGTTTATATCTCAGTAAGCATTGTTAGTGATACATTACTACTGTTTGTGGAATTCTTGGATTAATCTTAGTAAACTGGACAGAGGGCAAATTATGTATCTTACACCTCAATGCTGGGAATAGTGCCTGACATGTAGTTAGGGGTAGATATTTGTTGAATGAGTAAATATTTGATTTTCCACGAGTAGGGTATTGCTCTAAGCTGGGGCTACATCCGTCAAAGACAAAACTGAGCCTGAGACAAAATTCACAAAGACTATTTATTTATAAACTTGCAAGGGAACCTATCGGCTGTCACTTTCATTTCAGCAGGGATTCAAGGGTGTTAGAAAGGAGAGGAAGTTTTATAGCGCGAGAAAGGAAAGCCTAAGAGCCTCTGATGGGCAATGGTTCTACTAAGATGGGGTTTTGGAAGCCAGGATGACTCTCTATATGTACATTTGGCAGCCCTGGGTTGGCCACCATGGGGCAAGGAAGCAAACTGGGGGTGCTCTTGAAATAGATGCTAGCAGCGGAGGATTTTCCATGACAGTAATTTTCTGGAAACTGTGGTATTCAAAGGGGTGCACTGTTTATAGTAAAAATGATCATGGGGCTTCCCTGGTGGCGCAGTGGTTGAGAGTCCGCCTGCCGATGCAGGGGACGCGGGTT
>NW_006772616.1:1213777-1266392 GCF_000442215.2 Lipotes vexillifer | reverse complement strand
CCAAAAAAAAAAAAAAAAAAAAAAATGATCATGATGGTCCTTTATGAGAAGCTACCTCGGTCTTCTCTCTCTCATACACATAAAGAAACAAATTCTGTCTCTAAATTGGCAAAAACAAAAAACTCCTAAAAAATATAAAAATAAATAAAATAAGATGTCAAGTTCAAAATGGAAAATGCCACTACCGCCCCCAAATTCTAAATGCAATAAAAGTAAGAGTAATATCACTTCAACTGTTCCTGATAATTCATCTGATGTAAGCAAACTTGCATTTTTACTCCAGCCTTATTCAATCATAGATATGGCCTCAGGAAAAAGATAAACAAATTTAATGTTTTACTGAAATCTGGATTATATCAGTGAAACATTTTCCTGAAGCCTGTAGAGCCTGGTTTCCATAGGTGTTACCATGTTTACCGTGTAAAATAACCAAACATTATTTAGAAGTTAACTGCAAGGATTCACAACCTTTCAAATGGCTATGTCTTTATTAATTTATGAAACTGCCATCGGTGGGGACAGTATTAGTGACCATGCGAAATTTTAAGAAATTAAATAGACCTCTGGCTTGGTGCCCCCAAAAATGTCAGTCCCTGCACATTAAACCAGGCAAAAGATAAAAAGGATTCCATTATATCTATAATACAATCTTCTTATGGCTTTAGTACAAGTTTCTTCTCTGCTAACAGAAGTCCCTGCAGAAGGTTTAAACAATCCCAACAATTTCATTATGTGAGCATAGCTAAATCCAATAAAGTAAAAGGGCCTACAGAGCCTTCCCATATGCTCAATTCCAGACCCTTTCCTTCTCAGGGAGTCAGAAAACTCAGCTGGCTGGAAACTGATTCTATTCCGACTGCCCAGAGCACAAATCTTGCTTTGTTGACATCAATGCGAGCTCTCCTGAGGACACACAAAGAAAAGAGGAAGCTATTAGAATTTCTCGTGACCCTGCTCGGAGCCAAATCCAGCTTTGCTTAAATGAATGAAAATGCTTGTTACGTAGCCCAAGAAGCTACTTTGTCCATTTGAAAATTAATTAGACTGTAGCTAGATGAACAACCGTAAGATGCTTTCACAATGTTCGTAGATGGATGACCTTGGCTGAGTTCCCGATTTTAACAAGTTTACCCTAAAGCAGAAACACGGCCTTCTGGCTGAGCTAGTGCCTAGTTATAATGCTTTCCTGAGTGGTAGCACAATCCCACCAGGAAAGGAAGTTAAGAAGAAAGCAGTTAAAACTTTTACATGCAATTGTAATAGAAGATGTTCTTGAAGGAAATTTTTTGTCTCCAGGAGCCAATTTAGTTGCCCATGTCACAGCTGGACCGGGAGAAAATGTCAAAATCTTGTATATGTCATGATACACTCTTGATTAAGACTCCTCAAGGGCACAGATTCTGTTGTTCCTTGTAGTGCTTTAAGTATAGAGGGACCACGGGGTTGGTAGACTGACTGAAAGAATAAAACACAGACCCACATGTTAATCTGTTTTTCAAGTGTCAAGCTGATGGTGTTCCTGGATGGCTATGGATCACCTTTGCGTGTAAGATCCTGAGCCACTACACTCACAAAGAGACTAATAGTTACTTTAAAAAGTAACCTGCACATTGCTACATAGAGGAAGGTCCTTAATAAATATTAGGTATGAAAACATAACTGATACTTAACTATCTGTAACATGGAGTTTAGGGCAGAGGTAATAGGAGTTAGACAGGCTGTGTGGAAATAAAATTCCCCAATGTTCATAGCAGCACTATTTACAATAGCCAAGACATGGAAGCAACCCACCTGCCCATCAACAGGATTGGATTAAGAAGATATGACATACACACACACACACACACACACACACACACACACACACACACACACACTGGAATATTACTCAGCCATAAAAAGAATGAAATACTGTCATTTGCAGCAACATGGATGGACCTAGAGAAAACTATGCTCAGTGAAATAAGTCAGACAGAAAAAGGCAAATACTATATGATATCACTTACATGTGGAATCTAAAAAATAATACAAATGAATGTATACACAAAATAGTAACAGACTCAAAGACATAGAAAACAAACTTGTGTTTACCAAAGGGGAGGGGGTAAAATGGAGGGACAAATTACAGGTATGGGACTAACAGATACAAACTACTATATACAAAATAGACAAGCAACAAGGATATAATGTATAGCACAGGGAATTATACCCATTATCTTGCAATAACCTGTAATGGAATATCATCTGCAAAAATACTGAATCGATATGCTATACATGTGAAATTAACACAACACTGTAAATCAACTATACTTCAATTTTCTTTTTCTTTTTTTTTTTTTTTTGCGGTACGCGGGCCTCTCACTGTTGCGGCCTCTCCTGTTGCGGAGCACAGACTCCGGACGCGCAGGCTCAGCGGCCATGACTCACAGGCCCAGCCGCTCCACGGCATGTGGGATCTTCCTGGACCGGGGCACGAACCCGTGTCCCCTGCATCGGCAGGTGGACTCTCAACCACTGCGCCACCAGGGACGCCCTATACTTCAATTTTTTTAAAATTCCAGAGACTACCAAAAGAGAAAATTTGAAAAGGTTTCCCAAACCTCCATTTCTTTCTTGATAAAAAGTCTCAAAAGCTGACCCTGCCCCCATGATAGCCGACTGGGGCAAGGACAGACATCTGACTCCATTTCAGCCAGTTCATTGGTTGATGCTGACCAATTACATTCTTCCTCTGTCCTCACTTCCATCTCTTCTGCGTCTGCTTTCTCTTTCTGTGGCAAACAGTGGAGCATTCAAGGTCAGTAGAAGGAAAGAAATCATAAAGATCAGAGCAGAAATAAATGAAATAGAAATGAAGAAAACAATAGCAAAGATCAATACAACTAAAAGCTGGTTCTTTGAGAAGATAAACAAAATTGATAAACTCTTAGCCAGGCTCGTCAAGGAAAAAACGGAGAGGACGCAAATCATTAAAATTAGAAATGAAAAAGGAGAAATCACAACTGACACTGCAGAAATACAAAACATTATAAGAGATTACTACAAACAACTATATGCCAATAAAATGGACAACCACGAAGAAATGGATAAATTCTTGGAAAGGTACAATTTTCCAAGCTTGAACCAGGAAGAATTAGAAAATATAAACAGACCTATCACAAGTAATGAAATTGAAACCATAATTAAAAATCTTCCAACAAGCAAAAGTCCAGGACCAGATGGCTTCACAGGCAAATTCTATCAAACATTCAGAGAAGAGCTAACACCAATCTTTCTCAAACTCTTCCAAAAAATTGCAGAGGGAGAAACACTCCCAAATTCATTCTACAAAATCAGGCATCACCCTGATACCAAAACCAGAAAAATATATCACAAAAAAAAAAGTTATACACCAATATCACTGATGAACATAGATGCAAAAATCCTGAACAAAATACTAGCAAACAGAATCCAACAGCACATTAAAAGGATCATACACCACGATCAAGTGGGATTCATCCCAGGGATGCAAGGATTCTTCAGTATACACAAATCAATCAATGGGATACACCACATTAACAAACTAAGGAATAAAAACCATATGATCATCTCAATAGATGCAGAGAAAGCTCCTGACAAAATTCAACACCCATTTATGATAAAAACTCTCCAGAAAGTGGGTATAGAGGGAACCTACCTCAACATAATAAAGGCCATATATGACAAACCCACAGCAAGCATCATACTCAATGGTGAAAAACTAAAATCATTTCCACTAAGATCAGGAAAAAGACAAGGATGTCCACTCTCACCACTCCTATTCAACATAGGTTTGGAAGTCCTAGCCACAGCAATCAGAGAAGCAAAAGAAATAAAAGGAATACAAATTGGAAAAGAAGTAAAACTGTCACTCTTTGCTGATGACATGATACTATATGTAGAAAATCCTAAAGATGCCACCAGAAAACTACCAGAACTAATCAATTAATTTGGTAAGGTTGCAGGAAACAAAATTAATGCACAGAACTTTCTGGCATTTCTATACACCAACAATGAAAAATCAGAAAGAGAAATTAAGGAAACACTCCTACTTACCACTGCAACAAAAAGAATAAAATACCTAGGAATACACGTGCCTAAGGAGGCGAAAGACTTGTACTCAGAAAACTATAAAACACTGATGAAAGAAATCAAAGATGACATAAACAGGTGGAGATATATACCATGTTCTTGGACTGGAAGAATCAATATTGTGAAAATAACTATACTACCCAAAGCAATCTACAGATTCAACGCAATCCCTATCAAACTACCAATGGCATTCTTCACAGACATAGAACAAAAAATTTTACAATTCGTATGGAAACACAAAAGACCCTGAATAGCCAAAGCAATCTTGAGAAAGAAAAATGGAGCTGGAGGAATCAGGCTCCCCGACTTCAAACTATACCACAAAGCTACAGTAATCAAGGCAGTATGGTACTGGCACAAAAACAGAAATATAGATCAATGGTACAGGATAGAATGCCCAGAGATAAACCCACACACATATGGGCACCTAATTTATGACAAAGGAGGCAAGAACATACAATGGAGAAAAGACAGCCTCTTCAATAACTGGTGCTGGGAAAACTGGACAGCTACATGTAAAAGAATGAAATTAGAATACTACCTAACACCATACACAAAAATAAACTCCAAATGCATTAAACACTTACATGTAAGCCCAGACACTATAAAATTCTTAGAGGAAAAGATAGGAAAAACACTCTTTGACATAAACCACAGCAAGATCTTTTTTGAACCACCACTTAAGAGTAATGGAAATAAAAGCAAAAATAAACAAATGGGACTTCATTAAACTTAAAAGCTTTTGCACAGCAAAGGAAACCATAAACAAGACAAAAAGACAATCCTCAGAATGGGAGAAAATATTTGCAAATGAAACAACAGACAAAGGATTAATCTCCAAAATATACATACAGCTCATGGAGCTCAATATCAAAAAAACAAACAATCCAGTTTAAAAATGGGCAGAAGACCTAAATAGACATTTCACCAAGGAAGACATACAGACGGTCAAGAGGCACATGAAAAGATGCTCAACATCACTAATTATTAGAGAAATGCAAATCAAAACTACAATGAGGTATCACCTCAGGCCGGTCAGAATGGCCATTATCAGAAAATCTAGAAACAATAAATTCTGGAAAGGGTGTGATGAAAAGGGAACCCTCTTTCACGGTTGGTGGGAATGTAAATTGATACAGCCACTAGGGAGAACGGTAAGAAGGTGCTTTAATAAACTAAAAATAGAACGACCATACGACCCAGCAATCCCACTACTGGGCATATATCCTGAGGAAACCATAATTCAAAAAGAGACACGTACCACAATGCTCATTGCAGCACTATTTACAATAGCCAGGACATGGAACCAATCTAAATGTCTATCGACAGATGAAAGGATAAAGAAGATGTGGCACATGTGTACAATGGAATATTACTCAGTCATAAAAAGAAACAAAATTGATGTATTCGTAGTGAGGTGGATGGATGTAGAGTCTGTCATACAGAGTGAACTAAGTCAGAAAGAGGAAAACAAATACTGTATGCTAACACATATATATGGAATCTAAGAAAAAAAAACCCAAATGGTACTGGTGAACCTAGTTGCAGGTCAGGAATAAAGATGTAGACATAGAGAATGGACTTGAGGACACGGGGTGGGAGGGGGAAGCTGGGCGAAGTGAGAGTAGCATTGACATATATACACTACCGAATGCAAAATAGTTGGCTGGTGGGAAGCAGCCGCATAGCACAGGGAGATCAGCTCGGTGCTTTGCGATGACCTAGCGGGGTGGGATAGGGAGGGTGGGAGGGAAACGCAAGAGGGAGGGGAGATGGGGACATGTATATGCACAGGGCTGCTTCGCTTTGTTTTGCAACAGAAACTAACAGGGTATTGCGAAGCAATTATACTCCAATAACGATCTACTAAAAAAAAAGACTCTTTCCTGAAGCAAGTTATTAACTAATCAATGTTTGTGTATAAAATAAAGATATTGATTTATCCTTTAAAAAAAAAAAAACAGTGACTAAACAGAGACAGGAGTTAGCCTGGGTGGAGGCGAACTGTTCAGGTGTTGAGAGAAAGAGACAAGCGGTCATGCTCTCAGCTTTAATTTCTTAAAGTGTAGGAAGATTATAAAAACCTAAGAGGAAAAACAATGAAACAGGCCACCAGAACACTTAAGGAATCTTTCCTCTTGCCCACCCCCACCAAAAATTTATATAGTTTAAGTGTAGAGACGTCTGCATATAAATGCACTTTTTAGGTTTTCCTAATGTAGCTAATTGTTTTAGGACAACTCTTCCTGCCTCCCCTAACTCGAGATCTCTTCTATGTGTTATATGACTTAATAGTTATCCATCATCATCCCTCCATCCACTCCTCCCAAAAGAAAGTTATGTTGGTCTGGGCTCTGGAAAATCTAATACAGTCAGACATCTTTTGGTGGTGCAGTTCCATGGATGTCAGGGAATGGTTGAGTCTGGTAAAGAGGGACATAAAATAACTCCTCTCAGGGCTGCACATGGAGGGAAAGGACTTGTGCTTTCTCTACAAATCTGGTCAACAGGTTATCCAGTGAATAGAGTTAGAGACATCACATGGTTTCCTCCAATGGAGTCACTTGGCTTCTCCAAGATGAAATATTTCCCAAGTTACATGACAGCACTGGCCACTTTTAGGTTATCTGGAACTCACAGGAGGTCACCCCTGCTAGCAAGGAGAGTAACTTGGTTTCCTTAAGGCTGGCTACTCTGGATTTGCCATATATCCTCTATCATTTCAATGAACTCCTCTGATAGGCTCACATGTGTCAGATTCTGTCCCCATGCTTTTTGCCAAGAGTTTGAGTGTTTTTACCCTCCACCCAAACAACCAGAACTTTCACAGAATATCCAACAAGTATCTAGAACTGTAGCTGGCTTCAAGACCCTATGTTCTGTCTTTACTCTTCCATTTAGAGGAGAAATGACAGAAGGGATCATTTTCAGAAGGTGGACTGACCAACAAAGAACTCTGAGGAGACAACACAGAGCCCCCCAGGATGGCTAAAATGGGTCCTCTAGTAAGCATGGGAGATTAAACAGAAAGCCTGATCTGACAAATATGCAAACAGACCCATCACAGGCAAATTTAAATGTTGAATATAAAAACACAAATCAATAGTAGTAATAATAGCAATTTGTATTTTCCCACGATGCTTTATAGTTTTCAAAGCACTTGCAAATACCTTATCATAGTTGAATCTCACAACAGGCAGTTTGCTATTACCACACCCAGACTGCAGATGAACAAACCGATCCTCCAAGAGTTTAAGGGACTTTGTTAGAAGAACAAAACATAACTGTGGGTAAGAGCACACACTACAGAGGCAAAGAGACTTGAGTTGGAATTTTGATTCCCACTTTTTATTAGGTACATGGGAACTTGGACAAGTTGTTTAATCTCTCCATACCTCGATTTATTTATCTGTAAAACTGGACCAATTTATCAATACAACAACTAAGCACTGTTCTAAAAGCTACAGATACATCAAATATTCTTCCAAAACTCCTGCAAGATAGAACCCCCATTTTACCAATAAGAAAACTGAGGCAAGTAAAGATTAAATCACTGGCCAGTGGGACTTCCCTGGTGGCACAGTGGTTAAGAATCCACCTGCCAGTTCAGGGGACACAGGTTCCATCCCTGGTCCAGGAAGATCCCACATGCCGCGGAACAACTAAGCCCACGAGCCACAACTACTGAGCCCGCGCACCACAGCTACTGAAGCCCTCATGCCTAGAGCCCATGCTCTGCAACAAGAGAAGCCACTGCAATGAGAAGCCCGCGCACTGCAACGAAGAGTAGCCCCTGCTCGCTGCAACTAGAGAAAGCCTGTGCACAGCAACGAAGACCCAACGCAGCCAAAAATAAAAATAAATAAATTCATTCATTCATTCATTAAAAAAAAAGATTACACAACCAGCAAGCTGCAGAAGTGGGAATCACGCCCAGGCATGGCATCTCATACCCATGCACCACCCCATCTATCCTCTGAATCTCTCTCATTAGCTGGGTGAAGAGTTAATGGCCTCACAAGACTATGCTGTGTCTGGTGTAGCAAGAGTTCAAAACGTGGCAGCTTTCATTCCTTTTCTTAAAAGAGCTTCTCTTATTTATTGGCTGTCTTTCACCATAGAATGGAGGATCTCCAAGGGCAGAGGTGTCCATTTTGTCCACCGTGATGGCCCTAGAACATAGAACAGTGCCTGGCACAAGATAGGGGCTCAGAAATTACTTGTTGAGTGAATGAATGAATAAACAATTGAAGGAATAAGGATCACATTCAGAGGTCTTTGGGGGAGTTGAAGGAGGAAGGGGTCAGAGCCGAGCATGGGTTATTCCCTCTGAGCCTATTTTCAAAAGTGGGTGCATTCTCAACAACTTTAAAGAAATACTGTTAATATGAAAGTTAAGACTGATGAAAAGGCATCTTTGGAAGCAGAGAACAATACACAGTTGAAACTTCAGAGGTCATACCTTGAGACAGACAGGTAGGAGAGGGCTGTTTGGGGTACATGTGCCCTTGGCACCTGCCGGTGGTACAAACCCTGCATCCCTCTGCCTGCCCCCTCCTCCAGGCTTATACACACCCCCAGCCCAGCCACTACTCTCCAGAGTTCCACTGGACCAGTTTGGGAGCTGAATGGAACCTAAGCCTCCTGACTCCTATCTCAGTTTTTATCACCCCTCGTGACCTCAAATGCCCCCGAAGGATTCCATAAATGGATGAGGATCCAAATGAAAGAAGTAGATTGAACTTAGGCAGGAAAGTGAAAGTGTCCTTTAAATGCCAATAGGCACTGCCTTTGGCATAACAAAGGAGTTAAAACATAATTAAGATCTGAAGACTGATTACGGGAATGTGTATGATTATTTTTATTATTTTTCCTCTTTCTATCTTTGTGATAGGATGTGATCAACCTCGGCCATGCCCCGTTGCTTAGTAGCAGACAGTCAGAGTTTTAATTATATACTAAAATAAGCTAAAGAACAGAAGACTGCTTTATGTCTAATACGTATATATCAAGAAAGGCATATGACAGCATCTAAATTGCTTTAGTGCCTGATAAAGAGTGCCTCTGGTAGGGCTGTCATCAAAAGATCACGAATGGAGTAGGAAAGGATTATTAATAAAGCTGCTACTCTATTTATATGTCCTCCATTGTTTGTGATTCCTTGTTAGAAGCTAGAAATGAATTTTTATCTACCACTAATTTCATCATGGTTTTTTTTTTTCAGAGTCAGAGGGAAAAAAAAAAAAACTTTTGTCAATTGCACTGCCAACCCTAGTCCTCCAAATAGAATTCTTTTCACTCCTCCAGATCTGCAATTCCCAAAATATTATACCTCACAATAAAAAATTAAAGAATTAGTCCATTCATTCTTTCAACATTCAACAAAGTCATGTACCAGCAGCAAATCCCAGAGGCATTCTCTGCCCTCATAGAGATTTAAGGTTAAGGGAAAGATGATAAATAAGTAAAACAATGAAAAAATAATCACAGACTATAACAAGGGTTATAAAAGAAATAAAGTACATTACTTAGGATTATGTTTAGCTGCAAGTGACAGAAGATTCAAAATCATTTGGCTTTAACCAAGGCTGTGATTCAGCCCAGTAGGTACTGAGGTAGTTACAACAATTTTTTTAAATTGGCATCTATTCTGATTGATCAGTGCCTGATTCTCTTTGGTTGGTTCAGATTCATATGCTGGACAAGTTGTATATATGTTGAATATTGATTATGGTTTAAAAAGTTTATTTCTCTCTTTCTCTCACATTAAGGAAGGTTCTTCATAATGGTTAAGGCAGCTTCATGAATTCACCAAGGACCTAGATTTGTTTTGTTTTGTTTTTAAACTTTTTTTTTTTAGCAATTTGAGAGATGGTAATTTTTTAAATTAATTAATTAATTTATGGCTGTGTTGGGTCTTCGTTGCTACATGTGGGCTTTCTCTAGTTGTGGCGAGCGGGGGCTACTCTTCATTGTGGTGAACGGGTTTCTCATTGCGATGGCTTCTCGTTGCAGAGCGCGGGCTCTAGGCGTGTGGACTTCAGTAGTTGTGGCACGCGGGCTCAGTAGTTGTGGTTCGCGGTCTCTAGAGCGCAGGTTCAGTAGTTATGGCAGACGGTCTTAGTTGCTCCATGACATGTGGGATCTTCCCAGGCCAGGGATTGAACTCGTGTCCCCTGCACTGGCAGGTGGATTCTTTTTTTTTTTTTCACAGTACGCGGGCCTCTCACTGTTGTGGCCTCTTCCATTGCAAAGCACAGGATCCGGACGCGCAGGCTCAGTGGCCATGGCTCACAGGCCCAGCCGCTCCGCGGCATGTGGGATCTTCCCGGAATGGGGCATGAACCCATGTCCCCTGCATCAGCAGGTGGACTCTCAACCACTGCGCCACCAGGGAAGCCCGGCAGGTGGATTCTTAACCACTGCACCACCAGGGAAGTCCAAGGACCTAGATTTGTTATTCACCATGGCTTCCAACTCATGATCCAAGATGACTGCTTGAGTTCCAGCCATTACCTCTACATGAAGAACAAAGGTGAAAAGAGAGCCATACCTCTGCCACTTGAGGATAATTTAGTGTTTAACCTAATAACCAGAATATAGTCCATGGCTGCAAGGGGAGCTAGAACAGGTAGCCTTCATTGTAGGTGGTCAAATGCCCACCTGGAAATTAGGCAGTAATTCTATTACTAAAAAAACAGGGAGAGCAGATAAAGATAGGTAGTAGACATTGCCACACCGGGTGACGTGACACAGAGTAACTGATATAGAGGGGGCTGCTTTAAACAGGGTTATCAAAGAGGGTACTCAGGAGGTAACAGCTGAGGTAAAGCCTAAAGCATCCAAGTGACTTGCCATGTACACTGGAGGAAAAGGCCTTCAGGCAACAAGAATGTCTTATTTCAAAACAGATTGACTTCTGCTCACAGAATGATTTTGACTTCATTTTATAAGTAATATTCTGCAACTATTAAGTTTTCCTGAGCTGACTGATAATCCGTTTTCTTCCCTAATTCTTAGTTGTCCAAATCTCAAAGCATGTTACATTATGGGAATTCTCAGCTTACTGCAACAGACAACCACTGTCACCTGTAATTTTGAACCTGGTAGGAAGATAGCTGAGAACATATTTAGTAGCAAAATACTACTTGATATATTATTTAGGGGTGTGTCTACAAGGGTGGGGATGAGGTAGCCAAGCCGAATAAGTGTGCATCTAGTATGTCTTAGAAACCACCACGAGTGATGTAAATAACATGTTAGATTCAGACAAAACCACTTGCAAATTAGGGTATTAAATCACAACTCACATTACAATAATGTGATTTGGTTTGGTGTTCACTGGAATAGAACTGATAGTATGGAACTAATGTGATGTTTTGTGCGAGTGTCACATTCGTTATGCATTTGTTACATGATTTCCATGCGTGCCAGAATGTAATTCATTGGAATAAACAGAAGAGCCTCGTGGCATGAAAGCCTAAATCTATAAAGGGGAATTTGCCTTCCCATCCTGTAATTAAGGTAACATCACACCCGGTGCATTTTCTTAACGAATATCTTACACTGACATCAAACAGAAAAAAGGAATCGGTAATACTATTGATATCTGTAGATTCCATGTGAACAAAGATCATTATAAAGCCAGTGAATTTTGCCTAAATATATCTTTCAATGGCATCATGCCCTACTACAGAATACAGAGATGGTGTGTGTGTATATGTGTGTTTTAAGCCTCCTTCTTGAGTCTGTTGACCAAACCACAGAAGAGAGGAATCGCCGTGGAGATCATTATCACAAGTTTGGAAAAAGAAGCTCTAAGAATATACTTTTTCTAAACTGACCAGATTCCCTATACATCTTAATGTGTCTATAGCTATGAACATAAGACCTAGTCTATGGCACCAAGAAATCACGACTGTTCCAAAGCTGTTAGAATGTGAGCCTCATTTTCAAGGGCAAAGACTACGTCCTTTTTACCTCTGTAACTTCAACACCTAACACGATGTTTGACATATAGCAGTTGCTCAGTAAGGTTTAAATGAATGAATGGTAACTCTCATTCACAACAATTTCCACTTACTCAACAGCTCGCTTAAGTCCTTACCAACGTGTCTGACAGAAATCCAGTATATAATAAAATTCCAAGACCCCAGAAATTAGAATCGATTATCGAGAAACCAATACCATATGGTATTCTATTGTATACATCCCCCTCCCTCTGGAAACCTATCTCAATATGAAACATTACATGTACGCAGCGACCGTGGATTGCAGTACACACATTTAGGTGTGCAAAAAAAAAAACTTGTTTTATTTTTCTAAAATCAGACTTCATTTCTAATTGGAGTCTACCACCTCTTATTAAGGAAGTGGAAGACTAATCTTTGAAACTGGAGGTTCTCTTCCTTTGCCCATGGGATTTGGCTTCAAATTTCAGGGTAGTCTGTAGAAAAGAGGCATTAGGGGAAGCAAGGCTTCAGGTCGTCAATGTCACTGTCTCTGGTCCTTGGTGATGGTCCCATCTGGGCTACTGATGAGTCTTCCTTCATTCTTCTCTGCAAGGTCCTTCCACGACTGGGTGTTTCCACCTTTAATTCCAGGTCTTTCTAGTGAGTGATCATGCTGCCTAAGGCTCCATCCTACCTAAATACACCAGGAGTCATTTTTTCCTCTAGATATTGCTGCCTCTCCAGGAACTTATCTGGGGAGACCTTCCTGTCCTCTCTGCTCTCAGATCCCACAAAACTACCTGAGATTTTTGCCGCCTCCCCAGGCTGTGGCCTAAGTAACAGTGTGGAGGGCCTCTTTCTCTGGTGCCCATCAACACCTCTGCTGTCATTACCCTCCCTCCGACCTTCTCTTCACCCCTAACTCTGAATCTTTTCAGAGTCTGTTAAGGAAACTTTTGTATCCAAGTATTTGTCCTATGCTGTGAGCCTTTTCTATTTCACTGTGAAGAGCCTCCGCTGTTTTCCACTTTCTGAAGTAACATCCCTTTTCTGGGTCTATAAGCATAGAATAAACTAACTTCATGAAGTTGTAGAGAGACCAAGGGAGCAAAGAAAGGAGGTGAGAGGTGAGAGGCAGGGTGTGGGGAGTGGGCAGTGACAGGGAATGCTGTCTGGGCTGTGGAAGGGGCAAGTGAAGGTTAACAGAGGGATCCTCTAGGGTACAAATTCTAGGGGTTAGGATTAGTCAGAGGTACACAGCAATCGATGAAGACCAGGGACCAGTAGCCAGAAGAACTTGGGTAACAAGTGCTTAACGATGAAACAGAGCCAAATTTATAAGAAGAAAGTTTTTTTAAAAAAAGGAAAAAGACCTCAAATCTTTGACATTTCTCCCATCTAGAAGGGAGTCCACGTCCCCTCCTCTGCAATCAGAGAGGGCTGGTGATTGCTCTGATCAGTAGAGAAGTGGAAGTAATGCTTTTGGACTTGTGAGGCCAGGTCATAAAAAGCCATGCAGGTGCCGTCTGGATTTTTTTAAACATTCACTCTTGGCTTCCTCCCTCTCAGAAAGCAGCCACCATGGTGAGAGAAACCCAAGCCACATGGAAAGGCCACGTGTGGGCACTGTGGTCAACAGCTGAGCCAAGTCTTTGTCATCCCAGCCTAGGCGCCAGACTTGTGAGCGAAGGAGCCTCCCGATGAATCCAGCCCTCAGCTGCTGAGTCATGGCCAGCTGTCGGCGTCCTCCCAGCTGCGGCCCCAGACACCACAGAGCAGAGATAACACAAGCCATCCCAGCTAGGCCCTGTCCAAATTCCTGGTCCACAGACTCCATAAGCATAATAAGATGTCTTTTGTTTTCTGCCATGATTTCAGGGCTGGTTTGTTACGCAGCAAGAGATAAGTAGAAGAGTTGGGAAACAGAAACAAGAACAAGGCAGTGAGCTGCAGCTGCCCATCGCTAGACTGGAAGGCTGGCCCAAGGGAAAAAAAAAAAAACAGCCTCTAGGGCACAGTAAGCGCTGACATTTGAATGTTAGTCTGTGACAAGGTTCTCTGACATGTATTCATTCATTCAGCCTTGCAACTGTCTGAGGTAAGGAATACTAGTTATTGACACTTTACAAAAGAAGAGAGGTAGAGAGATGTTGGGGTTCTTGCCTGAGGTTATACAATTGTAAGTGGAGGGCACTGAATTCAAACCCATTCTTCCTCTGGCATCCATGTTCTGCACTACATCATAGAGCTTGGTGTGGCCCAGAACTTGTGTGGATCCCGCAGAACAATGTGCACACCTATTTGAGAAGATCCTATCAGCATTTTTAATAAAAGAAAAGCAACGACTGGTCTTTTCTCTCAAGCAAGTCTACTTAAAAGATAACACACAAAAAAGAAGTTTGATGTCTTTTACTACAAACACCATCTATGGCCAAATGCAGTTTGGGCTTTATAGACACTAAGATATGTTGGCTAATAAGAGAGTTACCTTATATGGAGAAAAGCTATTGTTAGGAACAAAACACTGTGGTATAAACACAACTGGAGAGAAAATTATTTGCCCAAGAAGTCATCACATATCCCATATCCTTAAAAAATGATGAGAAAAATGCCATTTTAGGCTTCTTTCCCCACAGTGCATCATAGCACAGACAATAGCATTTGCACTAGTTTCATTGTGTCTTGTATCATTTTCAATTTTTGGCATTGTGTCTATATATAAAACAGTCTCTATTCAGCAGTTCCTCATCTCAAACTGAAGAAAAAGTTCAGCTGACAACAGAGAGAAATAAATACTCAAGGCTGTTATCTAGTCTTTTATAATAATCCCAATAAAGAGATAAAATCTGGGGCTTCCCTGGTGGTGCAGTGGTTGAGAGCCTGCCTGCCGATGCAGGGGACACGGGTTCGTGCCCCGGTCCGGGAAGATCCCACGTGCTGCGGAGCAGCTGGGCCCATGAGCCATGGCCGCTGAGCCTGCGTGTCCGGAGCCTGCTGCTACGCAACGGGAGAGGCCACAACAGTGAGAGGCCCGTGTACCGCAAAAAAAAGAAAAAGAAAATAAATAAATAAATAAATTGAAAAAGAGATAAAATCTGTGAAATAGTTTTCACTAACCAAAGTAAGATACACCTCTCACGTTTTGGTTTGCTTTTTTTTTTTTTTTTCTTCCTACTATTACAAAAGAACAGCTACATCTCATAAGCCTTGTTTAGGAAACCTACAAAAATACTGAGATAGCTTTTAAATTCTAATTCAACTGTTCTCATCCAAGCTATAAAGAGGAATTTAATCTGCTTTTGCTTAAGCAGAAAAAATGCATTGATTTAGATTATTTGAGTAGTAGGCCAGTAAGAAATAGTGAAAATCCTCAAATAACGTCATTGAAGAAAAGGATAAAGAGGAGGAACAGGAAAAAGAGAAGGAAGACGAGGAGAAAACATTTCTTCCCATAGGTTTGCAAGCATAGTTAAGCTGTAACAGAAGACTTCAGACTACAGACTTTAAATGAATTTCTTTCGTTTTCACATACGGTCTGGAGAGGAGAGGTGCAGGGCTGGCGGGCAGCTGTGCCATAGTCAACGTCAGGCATCTGTCTCTGGGTTCCAAGTGGCTGCTTCAGCTCTGTTTTCTAGCCCGTAGAAAGTAAGAAATACAGGGCTGCTCACATCCTATTATCCAGAATTTAATGACATGATCTCACCTAGCTGCAAGGGAGGCTGGAAAAGAAGGAAGTGAGCAATGTGGCTATGTGCTGAGCTAAAATTCAGAGCATTCTATTATTAACAGGAAGAAGAGAAAATAGGGACAATTATCCATCTATGCCATAATCCAGAAGTTGGAAAATGATGCCCCAAATATGACCTGTCCCCTGCTTCTGAACAGCCTGTGAGTTGACTTTTACAAATGAACATTTACAATCGATTTAATCAACATTTACAATCAGGTTAGTGTTAGGAAACACTAACTTCAAACCCCAACTAAGCCAAATGTTATTCCCCTCAAATATAATTCCCTTCTTTTCATGAGTAGATCTGAGTTACAAACATGCTGCTCAATTATTATTATTATACTTTGAATTTCACCAATGAAAAATTTGTGGAAATTTGTTTTCTCTCTTGTTATACAAGTATTGATATAATTTCCTTGATTTTGCCTCTCGACCTGCAAAGTCCACAGTATTAAATATCAGGCCCTTTACAGAAAAGTTTGTTGACCCCGGTCTGAGCTGAACTAAATTAGTGGAATTCCTACAAAGCAAAGAAAGAAGAATGGCTTACAAGCGGCATAGCAAAACAGAACCCCATGACCCCAAGGAGTCTGGCCTGTGTTTCTAATCATAGCAAAACCTCTTTAACTAGGTCACAAACCCAGCAACTTCTATGAGCCAAAGTCCAGTGAAAAAAACAGGAAACTAGGGGAGAAAAAATTTCTGTACAGCCCACATCAAAGCACTAAAGTTCATGCACTGCACATGAGGAGAACACCCAGATCTTCACACAGGCCAGATTTTCCTCTTACAAGACGCAGTTCTGTTAACTGTTAATGACTTAACTGGATTAGCAGTTTGCCCAAACCCACAGCAGAACCGTAGCTGTAAATCTGAAGGGGTTGAGGAGGAAAGGAGACGGGGTAAGAGCACTGCTCTCTAAGGTCTCTTAAGATAAGGACCTCAACCTCAGTTACATCTCTGAAGCCCCCAAGAACACCACTGCATCACAGCTCAATGAAGTGATGGTCCTGTACCATCAAGCACAGGTAAAATTATATTCTTTATATTCTGTTTCAAGAGACAGAGAATAATACACTTGAGAAAGTCTATCATCAAAAACAGGGAAGAGATACTTTTGGCCATTTAGAGAGATAAATTATTCATAATTGAATTCATCTCCCAAGAACTCATGTAAATAAGATGTGATAACATGTGCTTGTAAACAGATATTTCCACAGTCCTAGCAAACAGATTCTTTTAACCTACAACTTTTTTCCAATGTTATCTATGTTTGTTTGTTTTAAACAAGACTGTATTTTTATTGACAATATTGTGGCAAAACTTGCCAGTCTTGGTCTACTGGTCACAGATATGATTATTTTTTACACAAGTGGCAGGAAACTACCTCAAATTGATTTAAGAAGGGAAAGGGGAGGACAGGAGGGAGAGGGGCAAGGACAGGGGAAGAGAGATAAGCAGTAGAAGAGGAAGAAAAAATAGGGTATGAAGGAAATAAGGTGGTGAGTTAAGAAAACAGAAGTGGAGCTTCCTTTCTGTGAGGTGGTCAGTGCCCTCTTCTCTGAGGAGGTAAATTTTAATCTGAAATGTAAATAAGGAGCCAACTGTTGGAAGAGCAAAAATTAGACATTCACCAGCAGAAAGGACATCTAACAAGGACCATGGGAGGACCACCTTCCAGCTTGCAAGGCTGCCCCTTTCCCCTCCAGAAGGACTGAGTCCACCTGGCTCAAGGTGGAAACATGATTGGGTGTGGCCCGTCTATGCCCCGCCCCTGCCAACAGTGATTGGCCCAGGAGTAAGCCTACCAGCCAATTCAGGCCAAGGAGACTCTGGAAGGACAGAAACACGTTTTCCAGGCTGGTTGATAAACAGTAAGGGTGGTTTGGGGCCATCCGCCATTTTGCCACCTCACACAGAGAGTCTGGCTAAGAATGAAGCCCACAAAGAGGAGAGCAGAGCAAAGAAAGAGAGGCACCGATTCAGGAAGTGTCATTTGAACACTGCAACTCTCAATCCTGGAGTTTTTCTACGTGAATCAGTAAATCCCCCCTTTCAGTTTAAGCCAAATGGAGTTTCGCTTCTGTCCTGTAACTGAAAACATCCTGACAACTCAGTGGGCTTTGGAAATGACAGAAGAGTCCATGTGTATTTAGAGGAACGTGTGCTTAAGTGAATTCTCTAAACATCTTATTGAGAAGCTTGGGTCTTAGGATCTCCATCTGGTAGAGGATTATGTTGGGGTGCAGGGGTAAGAGTTGGAAAATATTTTATGAAAACTTAGCCATGAATGATAAGGAGGAAGGGGATACAGATGTAGGGATTTAATACCTTCTTGCCCTCCCTTTCCATCATCCTGTGGTTAAGGTAGAGGAAAGAAAAATCCTAAACGGATGCATCTGGGAGTAGCAAGAGATTGGAAAAGGCAGAGCTTGGAAAAGGCAGAGCTTGCCCAATCTTCTCCAAAGGTACAGAGGTGAGTATCTGTTGTTCTGCTTTCCTGAAGTCCTCACCTCCCTGTTTGTAGAGCAGCATCACCCTTTGGAGTCTGGGTGAATCTCACCTCCCTTTCTCTTGGTCCACATAGTTGAGGTGCTGATCACTGAATCTACCGGAGTGGACCACGTGACCCAGACCTGGCCAATTGGCATGTTCCATCTTTGGGCCATGGTGGTCACGCTCAAGTTGGCCTGATCAGAACTAATACAGGGGCTTGGTATTAACAAGATAGAAGAGGTGCTGGCTTTCAACTGGACCTTGAAACTGCCAGAGGAGTTCTCATGGAGAAGACTCACATGCAGAGAGGAGGGCAGAGTCAAGAAAACTACAGAGAGGCAGAGAGAACACCTTGTTGAAGCCCTTGAATTCAGGCACACAGGAAGTTACATTCACCATTTAGACGGTATGGTAATATGAGCCAATAAATTCCTCTTTCCCATTGTAGAGAAGTTCCTCTGTTCACCATTTATTTCCAAGCAAAGAGTGGGAACTGAACAATATGAATGAAAGAAATCTCTGATCTCATTTGTAAGGAGTGCAAAAGATATGTTAATGTGTTTTCCCTCGGACTTTGCAATACTGGGTATTTCCATTCTAGAGCAGTCTTAATTATATAATATACTTCAAGTACATGATTAGCATAGCTTTTCTGGGTTGGTCTACAACCAATTAGTAACTGAACTTTTGAGATTTAAACTGGTCCTTCAGTTAGGATTTGCCTGCATTAAAAAAAGAAATCATTGACAAGATTCTCTAAATTCTGAACCTCATGCAATTCTTCCTAACTTCCTTCCACCAAAACACCAACGAGCAGGACCTAAAGTTATAAACCAATTGTATTGTGCCCAAGACCTCCACCAGACTTCCCAAATATCAGGTGTCCAGAGGCTTTTTTTTTTTTTTTTTTTTACCACTTATAGGAAAGGTACACTGAATATGAGCATAACCAGAATTTATATGTTCACTAAAAAACAAAACACAAATTAGTTTTTGAATTCAGGAAGAATGATATTTTACTGGCAATAGTTTCCTTAACCAGAGTTTTATATTTTCATTGGAAATGAAAAGCTAAGCTAAAATGCTTATTCATGAATAATAATGTTTTAATGACATCATTTTCTTCCTACAGAACAATAAACAAATGCAAGCACACTTACCTTAGGAAAACAGAAGGAATTATCTTTATCAACTATACAATTTCTGGAAAATCTCCAGAATTTTCCAAACTATGTTCTGTGGAACGATTAAGAGGTATTTTATACACACACACACACACACACACACACACACACACACACGTACACACACGCTCCTGTGGTCAAAAAGATTGGGAAACATTACATACTATTCCCAGTCCCAAAAACTCTCAATGCACACTTGCATATTTTAGAATGTGAAAAGTCTTGCAGTAGACACCTGTTTAAGTTGGATTAACCCAGTATTTCCCAAAGTTAACTCTCTGAAAATTAACTATAGCATTTTGCTTCCTACCCCAACTTCCAAAACCCCCCCATTCCCCAAAGCAACTTTTGGAACAGCTTGTGGGACTAGTTCCACAAAGCAAAGTTTGGGAAACAGTAGTTTAGTGGCTTCTATCTACACAGATTTTGCTGTCTGAATAATATGTAAGGAACTTTGAGTGACAATTGCACCCATTTGGATATAACTTCAGCTGACTCCATAATTAGAAATTTAAAATGCAAATTTTTCAAAAGCAAACTGCCTTTACCATTCAGACATGTTGCTGAGATTTATTTGGATTTGGGTACAGTCGTATTACTTTCCAGTATATCTGGTATAGGTAATAGGCTCCAAAGACCTATAAATATTGAACACAAATAAGATTAGCCATGCCTAAATTTTATATACAAACAAGTCTGACAATTTTAATATGGCAAATGTACTCTGTATTTGGGGGGGGGTAACATTCCTCTTGGGAAAACTGGGAATGGAATGGAAATTTCTTCATTTATATTCTGCATAAGCTGTATATTACAGATTCACGTTAGTATGGGTGAGGACACGAAACCATTGCTCTTGAGCTTCAGATGTGGCAGCAAAGAATTAAGAGATCATCACCATCTCTCTCTAAATATAATGAAAAGCTAACTTTACAACACTCCTCTTAAATGAGCTTTCCTCATGCTACTTGGCTATGCATTAAATCTTGGCATACACAAAAAAATAAAAACAGGGTAGTTCTAAAGGTTCATTTATGTTGGCTGGATTATGAAGATTAACTCCTCAGATGGTGTTCTAAAGAAGTCATCAAATGTAAGTATAACTGAAAATAAAAACCTGAAAAACATTTAAATATTGATAGAAAAGTGAACGGATAGGATATAGTCAAGACACCACTCTTTAGATACGTAACATCAATGTATATCATAAAGGATTACAAAATTTAACTCTCTAAGGAATATAATAGAGACTTCAGCTACAGCAAGACAAATTTTCTGGAAATAATATAATAGTTCTCATGGCAGAGGCATACATGCAGAGTATAAAGGTTTAAATTTTAGGTCATTTGTGCTGAAGATGTTTTTACAATGTAAATTGGATGACTAATTCTTTAAAATATTTTAATCCTGGATCCTAGAGACAACGATGCCCTCTTCTCCAAAGTAGCCTGTGGCTTCCGTCACCTTGCCAATTCACACAGACATTAGTCATATACTAAAATGCAGTGTTTCTCAACACGTGCATGCTTCTGTTGATACATATGATGGTTTTAGGTGGCCCAGGGAACATTCTTCTATTTTAATAATGAAAGTGTTTATGATGATAATATACAAATAGCTACACTTACTGAGGATTTATTATGTGCTGTCAAGCAAAAATCCCAGTGTATTAATTTGAATAGTCTTCACAGGAGCACTCTGTGGTAGCTGCTCTTATTATTTCCAATGAACAGAAAGAAAATTGAGACACAGAGAAGCTAAGTAAATTGCTCAAAATCACACAGCTGGAAACGGGCAGAGATGAGATTCAAAATCAGTAACTTTAGCTGAAAGTCCATGCTTTGCCATTCAGGGATATGTATGTTTGTTTTTTAAGTGGGTTTGCTTAATAAAAAATTTAAGAAAGGTAAGTCTGTGGATATGAAATAAAATCATCTAAGCTGTAGGCCAATGTCTGATATTCAGGTAACAGTTTGTGGGGGCGGGGAGCTAGAGATTAAAGATCCTTATAGACTGTGAAGTGAATGTTTATTAACAGGTCAGAAACCTGGGTTAAAGTCCTGGTACAGACCCCCTGAGGTGAAAAGCCCCAACTTTTCAACTTACCCGCTTTCAGTGTGGCCCAGAAAATTCTCTTGTTCAGATAAGAAATCTTCCTACTTGTACACGTTTTTAAGACATCACACAATCACATGTCTATGGGAAATATAAATGATTCAACTAACTCTGAAAAAGAAAAGGCTCAATTATTGTATATTACAATTTAAGGGGAAAAAAAAATCATGCTGACATGAAAAAGCTGACAATCAGAACAGAAATGTTACGGGAAGTTTCTTGCTCATTTTCTCCAGAGGTTAAACCAGATGATTATTTTTTTTAAGGGCAGAAGTTTAAGGTCTAGCTAGGGAATAAAGACATGTTTTGTCTGACACTTCCCAATTCAAATCCAACATTTATCAAATTATTCTTAAGTACTGTATTTAAAAAAAATTTTAAAAAAAAACAGCCAGAAGCTGGCAGCCTGGGTATATTAAGCTTTCATTATCACAAATTTGTATTTTAAAAACCCAATACCTTTTTCGTAAATATGCAAGAGTTTCTCTGACAATTTCTCTCTTTGTAAAGCCACCTCTCACTGAAACATTTAAAATAAAATTCCTATATCTAAAATGAATTCTTGGCATTTGGGGCTTTTAAAACTCCCTAAATTCAGAGGGGGGTTAAAGCTGCATATTTATACTTCATCTCAGTGCAAGTCATAAAGTAATCAAAAATCTTTAAAACCAAAAAGTAGTATCTTAGAGTGGCATTTAAAACAAAAAAAGTACTTACTGGCATTTAAATTTTTTTCATGCAATTTGTTATTCATTAAACCAGAAGAAAATGTGTGCTCCTATTTTTTGATAAAGCAAAAAATATTCAAAATTGGCATTAACTAAACACAACTGGCCACCACTATGTGAAAAACCAAATGCTTTAATGAAGCTATCAAGAACAACAGTTCAGTTATTTCATTGGATACATTAATATCGATCCATAATATACAGTGCTATGGACCATACAGAAATTATTGCTGCATCCAACAGCAGGTGACTAGTATTAACATTACAGTACCAAGCGTCCGCAAGAGACAGTCATTTGTCATTTTTTTTCAAGAAATAGGGATTTTTTTATATACTGTTATCAACATCAACGTTTCCCCAGTGCATTAAAAAAAAATATTAGTAAGTGCATTCCTTTGTGCTTTATATCTTTTAACTTCCTATGTATTTTATTTGTTCTTATTGCTTTAGTATTTTAAAACAACCAGAAAGAACTCTGTCATCCTATGTATGACCAGGTTGGTTGTATGGTTTTTGGCAAAGTCAGAAGGTTTGGTATTTCCATTGCCATACCCAGAGGCAGGTGGACAAGTCTGGCATTTTGGTCACTCCATATGGAGGCCCAACCCCAAGTCACAATTCTGCACCCAGGAATGGGGGGAGTGGTGTGGACCATTCTCCTTGTCACAAACAGTGAGCTCAAACCACCACCTCTTGGCTTAGCTAGTCTCTAAAATGCATCCACACTCCGTTTGGCAAAAAAGAAATAAATAAAACCACCCCAGAGACTGCAGCATTCTCCTGAGCTTGCTCACCTTCCCCCTCCCAGAAATTGTGTTAAGAAGGGGATGGAGAAGCAGGCAATGGTGAGCTCAGGAGCTGCGAGAGTCAGGGCAGTGGTACAAGATGCCATGCTTTCTTTCCACCAAGCTTTCTATAAGGTGGCTTAACCCTGGCCAAATTCCCTGGGCCATGGGTGAGTCAAACTTGCTCTATTTTTAAGAACTCTCTAAATCAGCTAAGGAAAACTAGCATCATACCATCGCGATCTTCGACTTTTGCACCCAGCTCCCCTCCCCCTATATAAATATGAAGAGAAAAATAGACACTGCTATGATTGTATCAATGAACACTATGGTACAATTAGCTGTTCATGCAGATTTGCATCACTATTCTAGGAAAAGAGCTGTACAATTAAGGGGGTTGAAAGAATGGGAACTAATTTTCCCCACCCCCTTAAGTCATAAAGCTGTAAAACTGATAGCATCATCAATGTTTCCAAGGATTCTCATTGCCCACCGTGCATGGTAACTATGCGGTTGATTATTTTCACGTAAGCCATCCATTCATACATCTGACAGTCCTTCTGTCTGAACCCTCCAATATCCATCACCAATTCACAGTTGACATTTAAACTGTTTTTCTTTTAAAAAAAAAAACACACAAACACACACAAAAAAATACCTCCTGAATAAGGTTTCCTGATGAAAGAAGTTGGCACTCTGTCACTAAAATATATTTCATATTAAAAATATATGAAGGAAAATTGGAAGCTCTTATATTGTCTACATAGGCACCATGCTACACGTTCCTCTTGATTATAGATACCATCTTGAAACTTTCTCCTACATTACAGTTCAGTCAGTGCTAGAGACTACTGCTATATTTAAGGCACTTCATTCTGAATGGATATGCTTTATGCCACTTGCTATTCAATTGTAGGCTGCTACTGAGAAACTCCATTCAACAGCCTGCCTCTTAACACCATTTGTCATCTGTATAAAACATCTAGGCCTGATAGAATATATGTAACACTACTGTTATTGCATAGGACTATACAAGTAGATAATGCACTGAAACTAACTTTACAACATTGCTGTTTGTTAAAACATTGTTATCAAGTAACAGTAATTGGCCAATACAGTATTTCTCTCTTTAAAAACCATTCAGCAGGTTTGCTGAAATAAACCCCAATTTAAATGACCATAACGGGCATATTAACGCTATGGTTATCATTCTCCAAGGATATTGCTAGTTTTATGTCACTAAAAATAAATATGTAAGTTGTTTCTCTCTAGATAGCCGGTTTTAGCCTATTTATACTACAGCTTAAATGTGTGGAAAATAGTTCTGAGTGAGACTGTAATATACAAAATATTCACAAAGCTCTCTTTAAACGCAAGACCTTGCATAAAAGTTTTCTTTCATGTGTGTACAAAGAATGCAGAAAACCACCAGTGAATTGTAAAAATATTGAAAACTTGCCATTTTAAGATGCATATTCTTACAAATTAATACAAACATACTGAAAAGAACAATGATAATAAAGAATCTGTACAAATCAAATGAACAGTAAAACATAATTTAAAAATAAAAATAGTAAAGCCAATTAGAAATGTGCCCAGTTTGGTTTTCTTATCAAGAGCGAAATTGAAGAGGAAAAAAAAAAAAGAGGAAAACTTTCAGTGCTCCTCAACATTTTACTTTGAGAGGACGTTAATTTCCATTTCAAAATAAAATATATCTAATGAAAAACTGAATCACACTCACTGATGAGGAAAACTGTAACAGAGCACAGAATGAATGAGAACAAGATGAGACCCCATGTTTCAGAGCCTTGGTCTATATCTCTCTTCAATTTCAGTTGCACCTAAGGTATCAGTTATATTTTCTAACCAGACAATACACGTGAAAATGGTTGCATTTTTTTTCTTTTATGGAATATAGTATTTCTTTAAATAGTTTGCAGTATAAAGACTAAATGACGCTGAAAGGGTACTGTATCTTTAAGGCAGTACCAATGAATCAATACATTTACAAAATGGAAAAGTGTTAGTATGGATTTCTTTTTCTTCTTCTCTTCCCCACCCTCCTCCTCTCTCTCTCTCTCTTTTCTTTCGTTGCTTTACATTCTTTCAATTAAACTTTACATTTCATTTCCAAGGAAGTCACAGGCATGCAAATAGCAAACCAAGTTTCCCCTGAATAAAAATGGACAGCAATTTCTCTGATGCAAAAATCCTCTTGCTCTGAAAGCCAAAATCTGGGGTGAATTCAGTTCACAGATACTGTACACTACCATACAGTACTTTGGAGGCATTTGTAGTTGTAAAATAGAATATACAAGTCTGTTTCACAAAATTCTAAAAATAAAATATATCCTGGGCTATTGATAAAGCATGAAAAAAAAATTTTCATATTAAAGGAAAATGATCAAGAAAACCCCTTCAGGTAAATTATTAAATCTGCTAATCAAGAAAGGAAGCAGTCTGTGGGAATGCAGAGCAGGGGAAATTTGCTAGCAAGCGTGCTCGGTTTCTTCCATGCTCATACTGCTCCTTCGGCTGCTGGTTTTGGATGCCCCAGGGGACACCGAGGAAAGAAGTGGATCAGTTATGCCAACAGGAGAAAGAGTATCGTCCATGAGGATGTCTTCCAGTTTGGATCCCATTTTCGTGGGAACGCTATAGGCTTGGCTGCTCTCGGTCCCAGCTCCAAAGTTGTTGTTGAAGGTGATGGTGCCGTCTGTGAGATCCAGGGTCGTTGTACATGTTAGGTCTGCGTGTTGTTGGAGGAGGTCTTGGCTGCAGTTCTCAAGAGCGGGTTCCTGCTTGATGATCCGACTCACCAAATCTGGAGAGCAGAGACCCGTGGATGGAATAAGGGAAAGTCCATGAGCTCGAGCCTGCATTTCAAGTTCCTAAAAGTAAAATAAAAATCAGAAACTTAAAGAGGTGATGCACAGAGGATTTTAAGACAGTGAAACTACTGTACAATACATGATACTATAATGATGGTTACATGTTGTTATGCGTTCGTCCAAACCCAAATGGTGTGCAACGCCAACAGTGAAACCTAATGCCAAGTAGGGACTTTGGGTTATAATGATGTCTCACTATAGGTTCATCTAGTGTTGAAGTGCCCCACTCTGGTGGGGATATTAATATTGGGGGAGGCTATATACGTGTGGGAGCAGGAGGTATATGGGAACTCTCCACACCTTCGGCTCAATTTTGCTCTGAACCTAAAATTGCTTTTAAAAGTATTTTTTAAAAATCAGGGACTTCCCTGGTGGCGCAGTGGTTAAGAATCCGCCTGCCAACGCAGGGGACATGGGCTCGATCCCTGGTCCGGGAAGATCCCACATGCCGCGGAGCAACTAAGCCCGTGTGCCACAGCTACCGAGCCCGTGTGCTGCAACTACTGAAGCTTGCGCGCCTACAGCCCATGCTCTGCAACAAGAGAAGCCACCGCAAGGAGCAGCCTGCACACCGAAACTAGAGAAAGCCCGCACGCAGCAACAAGGACCCAACGCAGCCAAACATAAATAATAAATTAATTAATTTAAAAAAATCATACATTTGCAAAAAAATGTTAAAATAAAATTTTTTTGCCCTTTCAAGTTAATAAACACCATATTTCTTAAAGTACATAGAGTATCACTGGTAATACAGTAAATGATTTTTAGGTGGTATATGGATTTTATTATGTATGAAATACAGAGACAGTTTCTCATAGATGTTAATGTTAACAGGGAGGATAAGTTAAAAAATGTAAAAATAGTCAAAATGTGAGCTGATTGAAGGAAAATAATCAGTAAACAGTACAGGTCTATGCTCCCTACACTGTGCAGAGATATCTACGGGTACTATAATGAACTCCCAGGACACTGGGAATATTTTTAAAGCTTCAAAGGGAATGCACTCTACTGTGAGAATGATCAAACTCAATACAGTTTTAGTATTAGATTGTGTTACATTGTTTCCATCACATCATATCAACACAAAGCCGGGTCTCAGGTAGTTGTTGTGATTAAAAAAAAAGAAAAAAGGAAAAAAACAAGCCCTGCATGAAAACCAGTGTGCAATGGGAAACGAGGGTGGCAGTGTCCAATCTGACTCCAAGGTTGGAGAAGCTGTGCAGTGCCTCACAGGCACACATATCTCACTAGTAAGTAATGTGGTTATTTAAAAATAAAATTAAAATGCGATTTTTCTTTCAATTTATATGTTTTATATTTTCAAATGGCTACTAAGTGGTTAGCACCTAACAAGGAAATGGTAGGTATTTTTTTGGTCTAAGGTGCAATGAAAAAGTTACTAAGATATTAAGGGCACTGGGAACTAATAAAGATTGAGTAGTAATGGCCAAAGTTATGAAAATTCCATACAAGTAACTGAAGTTTGGGATGCATCATTTAACCCATCTCATCAAGGCAAAGGGAGTTTTTTTGTTTTGTTTTTAATTCCACAAGAAAGTCCTCAATCTGTTTCTACACTTTCTTCACATCCTTCCTATTATGGACTGAACTGTGTCCCCTCCCCAAAATCCTATGTTGAAATCCTAACCTCCAGAACCTCAGAATGTGACTGTACATGGAGACAGTGTCTTTCAAGAGGTGATTAGGTTAAAATGAGATCCTTAGAGTAGGTCCTCATCTAATATCGGTGAGGGGAGATGAGGACGCAGAGACACACATAGGAAGAGCCACAAGAATAGGAAAACACAGGGAAAAGGTGGCCTAGGAGAGAAGCCACAGAAAAACCAACCCTGCCCACACCTTGATCTTGGATTTCTAGTCTCCAGAACTGGGAGAAAATAAATCTCTGTTGTGTAAGCTGTCTAGTCTGTGGTATTTGTAATGGTAGCCCTAGGTGCCTAATTCACTTCCTGAGTGTCAGAGACTTGCCCCAGTGCCTCATTTCAAATTCCTTCCAAACAAGCTCTTTTCCTTTTCCCTTTCTGGGTATGCCTAGACCACGCCCCTACAAAGAACCGTAAAGACCCCAATTGATCCTGAAGAGCTATTTGCTTCTACAAGCCAATGCCATCTTCCTATGTTTGTGATACAATAAAAATAACAGAATATACATTTGAAGCAAGTCACCTTGCGTCATGAGAGGGGGAAATGTACTCTCCAACAGGACACAACCTTTCAACCTTTGCCCACAAGCCTAGAAACACATGTTCCTGAAAAGTTGTGTTCAGCCTGTATTAAAGGATGTTTGATTAGCAAGGTCCTCCTCAAGATGCAGTACAGGAGATGGGAGCCTGAGATGTCACACCAGTATATGCACGTTCCTTCACACAGTCTCCAGACACACAAGTCTCCTTGGGCATCATTTCAAAGCCCTGGGCTGCTTAATAAAATTGCAGTCCCAGTGATAGTAAGGCTTCATGCTCTTTATTCTGTGAACATTTCTGCATGTATCACTTAGGGTGAAAATGAAAGGAACCCCTTAGGTCCAAGCTGAACACATGCACAACGGTAAGTCTACGCCCACATAATAAGAACAGCGCTCCCACACGTGTGGTGTGTTTTTTAAAAAAAAGAGTTGGATTAAGAGAGGCATCCATCTTACTCCAATCTTTTGTTGTTTAATTTAAAATGTTTACCAGCTGAATAAAGTGTTACTTAGATTGCTAACTAATGTGATAGATCTCACCTAGAGAACTCACTGCACAGCACAGCTTTCCTAATTAATAATGTTTTCCATGATACACAGAAGTTCTAAAGGCTGCTTCACTGACACTGGAAGAAAAACCCAAGACATCGTCACCATGCAACTTCCAATTCATCTTTTCCACGGTATTCATATTTCACACGAATATATATGTTTAAAACCTTAAAACAAAACCTAGCCTGTCTTTCAAAACAGTTATTATATTTTATTATTTGTATAAAGAAATGATGCATTAGTACAAGTTGCTTTTATAAATAGGTATATATACTAAGTACAAGAGACTAAAGACCTGTGTCTGATTACTGAAGAGACGGAACATAAAACAAGCAGTAAAAGCCAAAAAAAGAGAAAGCAGGGAAGGGGGATTTTCAAATGACACATAACCTCTATTTCACTACCAAGATTCCAAAAAGCAGCCCCTAGAGGAGAACCACCTTCTGCCTCTCTGACCCAGGGCTGAAGATCGCTGCCATGACATGAGAGATGTGACATCTAGAAATGTCAACAGTGTTGTGGGGTATTAACAAGCTTGGAAATCAGAAGTAAACTACTCTGTTAAATAAGTTCAACATCGGGGAATAACCACCACCAGGCAGTCTCTAAAGTGCCATACTCTACACTGCCGTTCCATAATTAGTTGCACAGGAAACCTGAAAAACAACCATTGCTCTATAGCGAAACTGGGTACAAGTGGGTCCGTCTGCTTAAGAAGAAGATACAACGTCATCGACCCTTATGGGTTGGTTGTGTTCAAAGTCAGCAAGTAAATTAAAATAACCCTAGCCAACTCCTTTAGTCATTAGCAAGGAGTCAGTTTTTCTTTCTCTTCTTCAAGACAGTTCCAGAGGAAGTTGCATCTTTATATTTAGCATGAAAAGCCAAGTGATGATGAAGCACCAGGAGCTGCTATTACAGGGATCCCCCAGCTCATGGTTACGTTGGTATGTACACTCCTTAAATTGAATGACAGATGAATTACATGTAAAATTAAAATTAGTATTTCCCCCATTAAGAGTGTGTAAGCTAAAGATACATATGGTATAACTTCATTATCTGTAACTATTTCTATAATTTATACCCTGATGAGAAGATCTTCTGGGTGCCCCAGGTTCCCTATAAACATGAGCTTTGACCATGCACTGCACCCCACTCAATACTAAGGTATCTTTGTATTTAACAACTACTCTCAATTCTCAAGATTTGCAGTACTTATGGCTATGGACTGAAGTCTATGCCCCTCAAAGTTCATATGCTGAAACCTAATTCCCAATGTGATGGTATTTGGAGGTAGGGCTTTGGGAGGCTATTAGGTCACAAGCGGGGGGCCTTCATGAATAGGATGAGTGTCCTTATGAAAAGAGACCCCAGAGAGGTCCCTCACCCCTTTTGCCCTGTGAAGTTGCAGCAAGAAGACAGCTATCTATGAACTAAGAAGCAGGCCCTCATCACACAACAAATCTGCCAGTACCTGGATCACAGATTTCCCAGCCTCCAGAACTGTGAAAAATAAATGTTTGTTGTGTAAGCCACCCAGTCTATGGTGTTTTTGTCACAGGAGCATGAATGGCCAAAGACGTGCTACAGAGTTGCTATGAACACTGAATTAGTGAATGCCGAACCACTGTTCCTGGAGGAAACAGAGGATTAGGGTCCCGCAAGCAACTGCGCACAACATTTCACCAACCAATCAACATGTAACTTTGTTTTATGGGTGTTTCTGTTTGACGTTACCTTGTTTACTACATATCATTGATTCATTAATATTAAACTCAAGGCCAACAGGACCACAACTCATGCCTGAATGAAACTTCTCTCCATAAGGCACATCACAGCCTTCCTGTGCTTAGGAAGATGCGAAAGCATTTCAGGGCCATGCTCAGAGGCCACTTTAAACAGCAAATCACCCAAAACACCCACAAAAATGTGAAAAACATGGCACTAAATAGACAGCAAAAAAGGACACTTGTTTACAGTACGAGCTGAAACAAGAAGGCAGAGCATCGCCTTGCCCAACCTTAACTAGGAGCAAACGCACCAGCAAAGTCACATGTGCCATGCTGCACATGTCTGCAAATGAGCATGAAAGTGCCACAAGTGTCGATTTGGGGGTTTCAAATAACTTTTTACGAGGAAACAAAATCACAAAGCGGAATCCACAAATAATGAGCACAGACTGTATTAGGATCACACAAATCAACTCCCTCATGGCTCATTATACTTCTCCCATCTTCAAGTCACTAACATGTAGTCACCTTCACCCTGCACACGCCTGGTACCTGTATTCTGAGTAACAAGTGCCGGTTGGCGTGCTCCAGCTTCTTCTGTCTGTTTTCAAGCTCTTTAGCACGTTGCTGTTCCCGTTGCAACTTCCGGATATAGTCCACAGACGCTTTTAAAATGGTTCCCTTGTTCCAGCGCATGTCTCTGGGATGAAAATGGAAGGAAACAGACTGTTTTAGGATTGGAGGCTCCATGAAAATTCAATATTTTGAGCATTCAGTTTCTAAAGACGAGATAACAATTAGAAGTTGAGAATCGCTATCATTCATTGAGTGCTGGCAACTCGCTGGACACCGTTCACCCATAACTGCTACGTTATCTTCTTTCACCCGGACAGGCGCCTGGAGTCAGAGGGACGTTGTGCACATGTTGAATCAGAGACGATTCAACTTGTCTTCGGTCCCAGAGCTACATGATGCTGGAGTCAGGACTTAAATTTAGGTCTGCTGATGACAAAGTCAATACTCTTAAACACTATATTCAACAGTTACAGATTTCTAGGACTATAAAAGTTAACTCACTCAGACAGAATAAGCTATGATTAAAAAAAAATTCTGTGAGATCTCACTACTTGATTGTATGCAGCATAAAAATGGCATCCTTGGGTTTTATCATGAATATTCCCATCAATATCAACCTCTCTCCGATCTCCACCTCCTCATCTACAAAACAATGATACCGGGCTTCCCTGGTGGCGCAGTCGTTGAGAGTCCACCTGCCAATGCAGGGGACACGGGTTTGTGCCCCGGTCCAGGAAGATCCCACGTGCCGCGGAGCGGCTGGGCCCGTGAGCCATGGCCGCTGGGCCTGCGCGTCCGGAGCCTGTGCTCCGCAACGGGAGAGGCCACAGCAGTGAGAGGCCCATGTACCACAAAACAAAACAAAACAAAACAAAACAAAAACAAAGACAAAAACAAAACAATGATACCATGCTTGTATGAGCAGCCTCATAGGTATGTTGTTAGAATCAAAGGAGGCACTTTATATGAATATGCTGGGAAAAGTTTAGAATGCAGTTCAAACAATGGAGCTGGCACTGTGTTAAGGACTCAACATAGTAATTACCATAGCTATCTTTAAACAGCATGTACTGCGTGACAGGTACTTTTCAAAGTGCTTTGCAGCTCACTTAATCATAACAACCTTAATCGGTAGGCACTAATATTATCCCCATGTTACAGACTGGAAAACAAAGGCACAGAGAGGTTAAGTAATTTGCCCAAAGTCACACAGCCTGGAAGTGGTACAGCCGGGAAGCCTGGAGAATCTGGCGCCAGACCCCATGCCCTAAACTACTCTTCCTCTTATGTGACTGAGTGCTCAAAACAACTAGACTAGGAAGGAATATTCTGGTCCTCCTTCCCCTTTTTTCTTTTAACAGATGAGAAAAATGAAATATGAGAATTCTTCCCCAAGTCAGACATCTAGTAGGGGACTGTTCTGGAATTCAAACCCAGGTAGCCTGAGTTTGGTGCCTTTCAGTTTTTAAACACTATAGCGCTACTGTATTCCTATATGAGAACATTAAGAATGCCATTAAAATGTAGGTAAAAGTGAGTTGAAAAGTTTAGAGCACCCCAGAAAACAATTAAGAATAGAATTATAACTAACAGTAATATTTTTATAGTGCTTTAAATTAACCTGAGGTCTTTTATAGAAAATATTGATGGTAATGACAATGATGAAAACAAAAACAATTTAAAGTATGGAAAACCTCCTACCCCATAATCTTCAGCTGCTAAAAGGAGACTGGAAGTATCAGCTGGGACGTGTGAATGGAGGGCCATTAAAACAAGCCACCAAGTAATTGATCCTCATATGGGTTAGATGAAGAACAAAACAGAAGCTCTCCCATGGGATGCTGAATTACAGCCCCCAGAGAATTCCCAGGGGTTGATCCCTGGGGTCTGGGCACCAAAGATGGCAACCCAGGGAGGTGTCCTGAGATACTCGGAGTGAGCACAAAGCCAACCCGCTTAATGTTCAGGGCTAAGAAGAAAACAACAGAAACTTCAGCCGCCAGAGAGAAATAAAATTATAATGAAAGATGCCTTCACTAGGCCAGTAAAGTGAGAGACCACTACTGAAACAGGCAAGCAGCCACTCCGTTTTTAAGAAGAGACTATTCCAACCAGTTTTCTTGGGTTTTACTTCCTTGTGAGACCCAATTAATCAGTTATGCTTTGGGGTTTTCAAATTTTTTTTTTTTTTTTTTTTGGCAACGAGAGCGACCCTTTTTTTTACACAGAAGTGTAAACAGATCCCTAATATATAAGTCAATAAAAGCAGATCTACTCTAGGGCAGGAGAGGGTATGGGACTGAGACCATGATCAGCTAGACTATGTCTCTATAGCAGTCCCAAAGTCTGTTCCAAAAAACTGGTATAGGAAAACCCCCATACAGACTTCAGTCCATTTCATCTTGAAACAATGTCTACAATTAAAGATTGTTATCAGTTCAGATTATAAACACACAAGTATTCTAATACAACAGAGAAAGAAGATATGCAAATAGAGGCTTTCACTGCAGCCCCATAATTTCATAATATGTTGCTAAAGAGATCCACGTGCTACAGTTTAAAAGAATATGCTAAAAAGTGAAAGCTGATAAAGAATAGGAAAATGGGAATTCAATTTCAACTATCATGCAAGACTGACTATAGGAAATGAAGGTCACAGCCCCTTCGTAGGATGCATTTGTGCTGCAGAACTGAGATTTTGAATGTTTTGAGTTTCAAAACAGCTTTCCTTGAAACCTGGGAAAGCAAAATGTTGATGATGGAGACTGCGCTTGAACATTCATCAAAACCACCTTAGAATGGGCAATGGTTTTATTTTATTTTGTCACAAATTCCCTGACAATAATGTGAATAGCAAATTTAATAAGCCTTGCATGAATAATGCTTGATTTCATCTTTACATTTTATTAGGTAGCTAAAAGGTCATATTCAAAGGCTAATTTCATAGGCCGCCTGTGGGAGCCATTAAAATGTATACATCTTCGAGCCCCTTACTTCAAATGGGCCAATTTCTAATGGATAAAAATTGTGTATTTGTTGTCCTATTTGCTGACATTGCTGGTAGGAAAATTATCTTTACAACCGTTATCTCTGAAAGAGCGGCATGAGCGACTGAAAGCTGAAATCCAAATTAGCTGACCTGTGCTTATAAGAGGATTAAAACTTACTCTTTTTCCTAGATTGGTAAAACAAAGGGCATGTAATTTTTGGGGAAAAAATTGACCTTTTTTCTGCTGAATATTGTTAAACTTGAAATCTCCAATATCAGCTCTCCATGCCTACAGATACTGTATGAGTTTGTTGGCAAACAAATAGCTAACAAATCTTGCTTTATCAGCTACTGAAATCTCTGTCCTGCATGAACTGATAAAAAGAATTTTTTTAGTAGTTTGGTGTTTCGTTGCCAAGGATTCTCAGACTTCAGGAAGTCACTTCCTCACATCCAAAGCTGAACAGCTCATGTCCAATAATACTTTTGAACAATTCAGTTCATTTCTCTCGAAATTTCAGATTTCAAAAGAAAGGCGTAAGAAGTATTCACAAATGGAACAAAGGGAGAGGGAGTCCTTCTTTAGTTTTTATAACTGTGTGCTTTTTGCAACATATGAAAAAACATTAAGGGTATGAAAAAATATACAATGCAATTGTACTCACGGATCATTTGACTTGGGAATCAAAGTACCTAGTTCCTTAATGCGGTCATTTATGTTAAATCTTCTTCTTCGTTCAACTTCAAGAAAAGAGCACAGGAAAGGGCTATTAGTAATGGTGACATGTACGCATTTAGCATATCTCATTAAAGGCATGTGCATATTAATTCTGCTGGGTCAGGACAACAGAAACGAATCTGTATTTCCTGGTTATTCTCCTAGTTTTGGTACTGAGGATAAAAGCCCTTTACAAAATGAGCTAGCTTTGTATAGAGCTTTATCATTTACGAAGCCCTGAGATTGTAATTTCTCATTTGACTCTACTAACTCCTGAAATTGGAGTTACCATCCTCAGTTACAAATGACAAAACTACCTTGGTGATACTGGGGACCTGACAAGGACACCCAGCAATAAGTGGAGAACGGCCTGTACTCAGCCCTGATCCTCCAGACCAGGGGCAGCAAGCTTTCTGCAAAGGGCCTGATAGTGAGTACTCTGTGGGCCAAATAGCAAAATTAAGCATATTATTAGGTACTTACACAGCAAAGAGAGAAAACAGATTTCCACAAATTTTGTGCTAACAGAATTCAAAATGTACTAATATTAACTAGATACAATTTTTGTACCTAGTTTACTGGCAAGAAACATTGGATGCTGAAATTTGGATTTTATATAATTTTCACATATCACAAAATATTATTCTTATTTTGATATTTTAAAGCCATTTAAAAATGTAAAAACCATTCTTAGGCTACAGGTCATATAAAAACCCCTCCTCTAGCACAGTATTGCCCAAGAGAAATATAATGCGAGTTTCATCTGTAATTTTTAGTTTTCTAGTAGTCACATTAAATAAGTAAAAAGAAACAGGTGTAATTTAATAGTTTTATTAAACTCAATCTATCCAAAATATAATTTCTACATGTAAACTATATAAAAATTTATAAATTAGATAATTAATATTCTTTTCTTTGTACTAACTTTTCAAAATCCAGTGTCTATTTTACACTTACAGCATACCACGATTTGGACTAGTCACATTTCAAGTGCTCAATAGGCAGATGTGTCCAGAGGCTACAGTACTGAATACAATAATCCTAGAAGTCAAGCATCTTTAACTATACCATGCATCCTAACAGCATTCTTCTTTTATAAATCCAGCTGTATGTTCAACTAAATTATCATCTTCTCATGGGAGGGTGAAATAGTAGGTATATGAGTTAATAAATGTTTTTAATTTACCTAGTCTGACAAATAAATTCCAAATAACTTAAAGTCTAATAAATTGGATTAAAGATATTAATATTTTACTTTACACATATTAAAACCTCATATATATTTATGTTTGACTCACTAATATTGTGCACACTTAGATAAATAATATTATTCACTACTTTCTCAATATATATTGCATTTTTTTCTTAGCTGAATTATTATTTCTATGATTAAATCAGTTATGTATAATACTGTCTTATTATCAGACTTTTATAAAATAGAAACAGTAAGTGATGCTAAATGGCTCTGAAGAAGAAATTTTTGGACCTCTGATCTTCTAGCTAACTTCCCCCAAACTCTGAAGTATGCCATGTTTTCTTGCTTTTTCCAAGCATATAATAATCATAAAAAAAAAACAAACAATACTGAAACACATGAAATGAAATAAAAATCCCCAATGATCCAGATACCACCACTGTAAAATCTATTATATATCCTTTGTGATTATTTTTATGCTCTAAGAATAAACACACATGTGGCCTAGATGTGCGCCCAGGACACAGTTCTTAGGACTCTACTCGGTCTACATTCACTTCCGGGTGACCGCATTTAGTCTCATGCTTTTAAATACCACATATACACTGATGACTCCCATACTTGTATTTGCAGCCCAGTCATCTCCCCGGAACTCCAGACTCATAAGTCTGACTACTAGATGTCTCCATATGGAGGTGCAACAGGCAGCCCCAGCATTCCAAACTTGAGCTCCTGGTCTTCCCCGCTCAAATAGCTCCACCGGGCTTCCCTGGTGGCGCAGTGGTTGAGAGTCCGCCTGCTGATTCAGGGGACACGGGTTCATGTCCCGGTCTGGGAAGATCCCACATGCCACAGAGCAGCTGGGCCCGTGAGCCACGGCCGCTGAGCCTGCGCGTCCGGAGCCTGTGCTCCGCAACAAGAGAGGCCACATCAGTGAGAGGCCTGCGTACCGCAAAAAAAAAAAAAAAAAAAAAAAAAAAAAGCTCCACCCACGGGCTTTCTCAGCTCACTTACTGTAACCCCATCCTTCCAGTTGCTTAGGCCAGAACCTTGGCATCAATTCTGTACCTCTATTTCTTTTATCAATACATCCCACACTTGATCCATCATCAAAATCTGCTCGCTCTACCTTCGAAATATTTCCAGAACCTGTCCACTTCAAACCTTCACTGCTACCTGAATAGAAGCCACCATCATCTCTTGCCTGGATTATTGCAGTCCTCCTGAGTGGTATCTCTGCTTCACCCATGCCCATCACTACCTACCCCCGTTAGTCTAACGACGACACAGAAGCTGTTAAAACGTAAGTCAGAGCCTGTCAATCTCTTGGTGAAAACCCTCCAATCACTTCCCCTCTCACCTGGACAAAAACCCAGTCCTCAAGGCATCCTCCAAGGATCTGGGGGCTCCCATCTCTCTGACCTCATTTCTACTCATCTCCCACTGTGACCACACTTTCTACGGTGACTCCCCTGTGCTCCCCCCACCCTCAGCCTTATGGGCCTTGCTCTTCCTCAACCAAGCCAGACACACTCCCCACTTTAGGACCTTCTACTGCTGTTCCACCTGCCTGGAACACTCTTCCCACAGATACGTGAATGGCTCTGCCCTCACCTCCCTCAAGTGAGGTGACTCAAATTTACCCATGAGCCTTCCCTGACTACCTATTTAGGAGTGAACCACCACTTCCCATCCTGACCCCCTTGTCTGCACTATGTCTCCTCAAAGAACTTTCTGCCACCTAACATCTACATACTTCTTTCTTCCATTCATTTATAGAGCTCTATACCATCTAATATCTGCATACTTTTGTTTATTTATTTATATGTTTATTCATTGAGGCATTCCGAGTACCTATATGAGCCTAGCACACAGTAGGCCCCCAACAACTATGTATTGAATAAAGAATGACATTGTTAAAGCAGAATTACACTAAAAACCATTCTGCATCTATCTTTTCTCACTCAACAGCATATTGTTGACACCTTTCATCGTCAACATTTGTATGTACTGCATTTTATTTTTAATTCAGTGCCTACCCTCCCCAATTATAAAAGTGATATGAGCTTGCAAAAATTTGCAAAACATGCAAATGTGTATACAGAAAAAAGTAAAAGCAAACTCTTTATACCACCTAACATATTTTGCCTGAGGAAACTTGTCAATGATAAGGCTGACTCCTAGATCTTCTTACACACACACACACACACACACACCCATATAGTGTTTTCTTTTCTACATAATTGGACCCTATACATATTATTCTGCAGTTTGCTCTCTTCACTCAGTAATACATTGTAGACAAGTAAAACAGATCAACCCCATTCTTCTTAAGATGCACTGAGTGTCCCTCATAAGGATGTACCATAATTTATGTACAAATCCTCTACTGATGAATATTTAGACTATTTCCAATTTCTCCCTCTTTTTCAAAGGTATAATGACTATTTTTGTCAATGCTCGCGTGTACTTTTTACTCCTATCACAGTACTTATCCTAAGCTGTAAAAACCATCTGCGTGTATCTGACCGCACATGTATTCTGTCTGCCCCTGACTCTAATGTAGGCTCCTCAGGGTGGGAGACCTGTCTATCTGGTTCACTTCTGTAGAAAAGTGCCTTGTACGTAATGGGGCTCAAAAAGTAGCTATGAGTGAATAAATGAATGTATTCTTTTGCCCATTTTGGCAAGGACTCTTACAAGATAAATTCCTAGAAGAGGAAAAGCTATGCCAATGGGCAACTGAAACTTGAGTATTAATTTCCAACAGTTCAATGAGATCTTAAGGTTGTTTTATAGCCCTCAGAGTTGATTATATTTACACTTTACGGACAACCCTGAACCTGAGGGTTTAGGTGACTAAGTAAAGGCGGATTATGTTTTTCACAACATCCAACTTAGTTTCCACATTTCAGTTAGGAGAAATGATCATTATCTCATTTCTAAGGTATTTTAAAAGAAGAAATATCTTACAGTAAAATTACTTTGAAGCCAGAGGAGACTTAGAAATATTAGTTGAAATCTCTTGGTTAAAAGATGAGGAAAGCTTCTTCTAAGTGAAAAAGGAACTGGGAAGGGCAGGATCTATTAAAAGAAGAAAGGCACACACAACCTCCTTCCCCCAAGGACCTCGTGATTCCATTTCTTAGCATTTAATCTGGAGAAACAAACTCCCCTGTACACAGAGAGGCACGTCTGCAAATGTTCACTGTGGCACTGTTTATAATAGGGAGAAACTAGAAACAACATAAACACTTAGCAGTAGGAGGATTATGAAATATCACAAGTTACACTGGGGAATACTATGCAACAGCTTTTTAAAAGTAGATAGATCTAGATGAATAACAGCAGAAGGTCTTCAGGACATACCAGTGACTAAAGAAGCAGGCAGTAACAGATACAGACAATGTGATACTGTTTGTGTTAAATCATACACAAAACCAGAACCTCTGCATGCAAGTGTAAGGGTGTATGTTCTCAAATACTTGGAAAGAGGTTGGAAAGACAAACAGCAAATTGAAAAAAAACCCAACAATGATTATTTTTAGGAATCAGAGAACTCTGGCCTTATTCTATCATTTGTATAAGGACAAAGTATTTATACATAACTTATATCCTTAAAAATCAGTTTAAGAAAAAGAGGATGGGGGCAAGAGATGAGAAATTCATACACACACAAACTATTTTCTACTTCCAAGCCCAATCCCTTTTTTATTTTCAGCCTCTTTCACTTGTTTATGAAATAAAAAATCTTAACTTTTCATAGGAAAAAGCTTAAAGATGTGACCAAGAGTAAATTAAGCACATAAACAAAAAAATTTAAATGTTAGAAAACCTCTTTTTTAAGTCACAGGTAAAGTCAGAAATTTAGGAGGCTTCCTCATGTCACCCAATGACTCCCCTCCAGATGTTTAATTTTTTTCTTTTAAATCTCACTGGAGAAGGTGATCCCATAATCCCCTTTTTTAAATAAGTTCCAGTGTGAGCAACTTACATTTGGGTAGATGGGGATCAAGATTCCCTCTTACCAAAAAAAAAAAAAACCCCAAAAAAACAAAACAACAAAATCCTCAAGATACTGAAAACGTGTGTGTGTGTGTGTGTGTGTGTGTGTGTGTGTGTGTGTGTGTGTGATTCAACTTGATCTGAGATTAAAATACAGGGAAAATTATATACTTTGGTCTCTCCAGAAAACAATTTTCTTCCATAAAATGTACCTTTAACAGGTGAAACCAATTTTCCTCCAAAATGTCTGGAAATTTTTTGATATAACCGGGAACATGAACTCCAATATAATGAACATAAAACCAACTTACTCAAGTTGTGATTGTCCTTTTTTTGTCTCTCTTTGGCCAATGCTCTTGCTTCAGACTCTGTGGGAAAAATATGCGCTGTGCATGTGAATGAAGTCATTAGAAGTTAGAATTGTTCAAGGCACACAATAGTGTAAACTACAAAACACCTATTTTCTAAAGAAATGGACACTTATATGACTTGAATAAAAATAGGGTTTTAAAATTTTTGACTTTTAAAAGGCTTGCATTTTTTCCAAAAGCAACATATATCAAATAAATGCGAAAGCTCAGCTTCTACAAAATGGCAAAAGACCAGTAACAAAGATGTCTGACAGGCTGTAAACATACAGGTACAAATAAGAAAAAAATAAATAACTAGAAACTATGGGAATTTGATGTTCATAGTGTATTATCAGGAGTCAAATTTTCTTTTCAGGCAATAGATCTTTTCAGTCTTTCTTTGATATGTTACGAAGGTATGAAAACTAAGCCAAGAGGCTTCCAAATTGGATCTCTAACTGATTAATGGAAATGAACTCATTATTTAAGAACTTGGAGCCAGGTTTTGTCAGAACCTGCTAGAATGAAATGATTCAATGACTCTTAGGGACAACTACTTACTAGTCTGAGTTTATAAAAACAAAAATAGGCATAGGGTACAGAGGCATTTAGCAGCAACTTCATTTGGAAAAGTCTATTTGCATAGCAACTCTGGTGAGATCTCTGTGATAAGGGATTACTTTCCCCCTTACAGAGAGCAAAATAAAACAAGAAAAATAATGTTATTTCACTAATCCCGGGATTCAGGAACCTCTGTTATTTCCTTTTCAGAAGTGATATCCAAAACGTCACACTATCATTTCAGAACTTTATTTCAAAATAGAAATCTTTTCAGCATTACTTATAGCATATATTTATTATATGGCTACTATTATATGTATTTATATATATAGATAGATACATAAATAAATAATTCAGAAGCTGAATTATTTCAGTTAGGAAGATCAATCCAAATCATTTCCTTTTTTTTTTTTTTTTTTTTTACCTCTCACATAGAAGCATGACAGGCAGCTTTTATTCACACACCCTCTACTTCAGTATCTTAACTTTTTTATTGTTTTCTTTTTGCCCACCCCACCCTGTGGTTCTCTGCCTGTCACCCTCAATCCACCAACTGTGGACCAACTCTGGTCAAGGCAACCAGTGAACGAACGCCTTTGCCATCTAGTGGCAGCAACCACATCCTTCCCACTGAGGCTGGCCTCTTGGCCTTGGGGAGGAGGGTCCTCTTCCAAGTTTGGGTACTCCCCTGCAGCCTTAGGGTATTCTTTAGTTTTTTCCTCTCTTAGTAGCTGCTTGCCTGTACATGACTGATAATTATTTTAAAGCTTCCCTGTTCCAATCCCTGTGTGGTTTCTGCTTCCTGACCGGACCCTAATTCAGGTGGGGAAACTGGACTTCATAATGTTTTTTCTTCTCAGATCAGATTTGCTGACTCCCAAGCCTATTCTTTTTTGTCTACATTAGGCTACCTCCCAAACTATCAGCGGTCTGAACCTCATTTCCTGTCCCTTTTCACCTTTTCCTGCCATTTTACCCTTGTCCAGTCTGTACTGGTCATTTTCTAAGATACCAGTGACTCTAGAAGTATATTGTCTGTTATATCTGCTTTTTGAAAAATTTAATAAATGTATATCCCTTTCACCCATTTCCTCCTCCTACCCCCAGCCTCTGTTGTTTTCTTTTCTTTTTGAAGAAACAATCATATACATAATTCAAAACTCCACTTTGCACTCAGGAACTTTACACATGTCACTCTAACCATATTTTACCATGATTTAATACAGATTTCATTTAGCTAAATGAAGTCTTTTCTAAGACTTCATTGTACTTTTCCTTCCTGTACAGTATCTACTTGTTTGTTGGCTTTTGATGGTTTTTATGTATTAATTAATCATCTTTTTTAAACCAAATCAATGATTTTTTTAAAAAAAATTCTTTCTCCTGCCACAATTTTCTGAAGTTTTTTTTTTTTTTCTAAGACACCCTTGAACAGAAGAAGAATTTTCTGCACCAAATCTATATTCCATAGTCTCAGTCTATTCACCCAATCCTGTAGGATGCAAGGATCAAATAACAAAAAGGGGGATGAAGTGAAGGCCATAAAACCCAGCATGTTGGAATTCCAGTTATAATACAGTTTCATCATGTTTTAATGGCCAAATGCCTTCCCTAAAGTGTTAAACAAAAATGGAGAAATAGGTAATTTCACACTTGCCTCAAGAACAAATGATACCCATTGCTCCATTTGATGATTTATTTTTTCACTCCGTGTAATAAATCTTTTGCACATGATACAGCAAAAGTAACAGGAGACATCTGAAGATGTAAGAAATATATTCTTACCCTATCCCAACTGTGGGCTTGAATGTGTGTCAAAGGAAAATTCAGACCAGGGTTCTCAAACTCAAAGGCTTCTAGGGGCTGAGCAACTAAGGAAAACACCAGATGGGGAGAGACATCTCATGATTGAAAATGTTGCCTGCTGCCCTCACCCCAAAGGGGACAGCAGCCATAGACACAATAATGGGTGTCATGGAGTTACAGCAGCCTGATTCCCAGTATCTCAAGACATACTGGAAACAAAGATTTTCAAGGATACATCCTCTATCTTAAAATATGGCTCAATGTTTTAACCACTGCATAGACCTAAAAAGAGTATGTCTGCGAGTTGGAAATACTTCTGGAGGTCACTATTTGGATAACTTTGCTTACCAGAAGATTAACAGAAAATCTCTAGATTTTGCTGGGTATTTACCTGAGAGCTCCCTTTTTATGTTGGGAAGGTTGGCTGGGCAGGAGTTGCTGATGGTGAGGCCCGGTGGTGGCAGGCCTTGATTCCCATAAAGGTCAATCAAGTTTCCAGAGACAGGTAACTAGAGAGAGAAAAAGAGTAACGGAAATGAATTGTTGAACGATTCCTAAGTTATTCAGCTAAAACCCATATCCTATTCCAGACTTTATTTAAAAGAAATGATTTGACGTAAAAAGATATTTTTTAACATAGGAAAAGATGAGATGTTTACCTTTTCATTCATTCACAGATATATGGTCTCCTTAGGGGGTTCCCCTTAGCGACAGGAAAGGAGGCAGAATCTCACGCCCATAAAATCACTCTGCTACCCAGCTTATAGGTTTATTTTGAGCATGGAGACAAAGGATAACGTGCGAACTCATTATTTAGCACATGTAGTAGCTTACAGAAGACACCCAGTAAATACTGTCTATTATTATAGGTAGGGTTATATGTGGCATGGCTTTGTTACCAAATCACGTTTTTCATCAAAGTCAACTTTTTTCCTCCCTTCTCTTCCTCTCTCCCTTATTTCTTTCTCTCTCTTTATAAGGAAAAGCAATTAACAGTGTTTTCTTATTTGAAAAGAAATGGTTTCCTTACTGCTAAAAAGCTATTTTCTTTGAAACTGAAATCTTTCACAAAGCCACAAGAGGGAGCCCACTGGCTTTCATAAAAGAACAAAACTTTATGTTTGAAAAAAAAAGAAAAAGAAAGAAAGAAATATTTAGCTTTCCTAAACTATCTTAAGAGTGTTTGTCTCTTGTTCTGAATTGAACATTTTCAAGTAATGAACCTGTTTTTTCCCCAACAATGAGTTCCCTTTGCAACATATGCATTTTCCTGTAACTAGTTCACTGTCATGAGTTTGATGCACCCGTTTTTGTAGATGAAAGAGATCCAAGACATTTCCTCTTGCCACTCCCTGAAATAAAGTTCTAAATATTAATTGTTGGGAAATAGGTGGCTTCACTATTTCCATGGCAGACACTTCCCATTTCCAGCTTAACTTAAATAATTTCTGTAACTATTATTACCAGGTGAGATTTTATGCCATTCAGCCCTTCCCTTACTTGATTATACACTCTGAATCTGAGAAAAGTAAATTTAGATAACATTTAAGTATGATTAAACTGTTTAGTAATCAAGAGGTACCTGGTAAAGGCTGTACCACAATACAACACATTTCACTCTTTCAAATAACCACTAACATACAGATGAAATTATACCAGGAAATATGGAATCAAATGTGTTTCCCCTCATGGGTAGCCATCAGCCATTGTATTCCTATCATGGCTTCTAAATAAATACTCTATGAACTAAACTCCTAGCTAGAGAGATGGGGGCGGGCTGTGCACAGAATAAGGTATTTTCCAACAGGTTAATATGACATTTGCTCTGATATAATTGGGGTTGGGGGCAGGTAGCACAGACAGATCAGCAGGGCACATCTCTCTTCTCCACTCAGTCTTTTGCTCCTTTGTGAAGACAGCATCTAAATCATGTACATAAAATGGATTACACATATCTTACTATACATATGCATATGAACAATGCATTGTGATAATGTAAAATGCCCTTGAACCACATTTCAAGGGCCTCTAGCTAAGGAACTGATAAAAAAAAGTGACTTTGATTATTAGCTGTCATTTCATTTAGTGGTTTTATACGAAATAGGTCACCTTCTCAGGGTCAGCCTTGCCCTGTGTGTGTTCAGTTTTATTCTTGTCCAACTTAATACAGCAAAGTGAAAGGTGCTCAAATGTCTCAATACAGCACTGTACAGTCAGAGAGTCAAAACTTACAAAGCTGGTATGACATCTGGTAACCCTTCTAGATTCCAAAGCTTTATCCTCCTATCCTGGAATTTTAGATTTGGGAAGAACTACCAGGTATTAATAAACCAAGAATGTGACTTCAGATTCAATGCCACAAGCTAAAAACAATTGTTTCCATAGCTAGAGAAATATAGATCATATGTATTATGCTTCATATGCAAATTGTATGCAAAGCATGTAATTGTGTTATTATGATAATTTGTTAGAGATAAACAATAGGCAAGTGATAAATGCAACCAGCTTTTTAAAAAAAAACCCTCTAAGTCATCACTGGATCTATATTGAACAGATATCTTCTATTATAAGCTTCTCCAGGACAAGAATATATTTTCTAACCACTATGTAAAGGAAGATGTTATATGTACATATATTTAATAAATGCAGACTCACAGAAAAAGAGGGTGAAAAACTCAAAAACTAGAAATAAGACAGAGACAAAGACACAAGGGGCAGGATGGAAACAGGAAGAGAGAGACACAAACCCAAGAGGGGGAGAGAGATGGATGGACAAGTGGGGCGGAAGTGGGGGAAACCCAGAAAGGAATGGATTGGGAAGGGGTTAAAAACTGCAGAGAAGATTGCCTGGACTGACAGCAGTGCTGACCAAAAAGAGAGATGAATTAAAATCTCTATAACAAGACGCCTTATCGGGCACTCCACTGAGGTCAAACCTCATTACTTCCAGTTGAAAAAGCAGCTTATAACCCTCTGGAGAGTTCTCTAAAAGATTTCCTGCTTCGGCTACTTTTCCAATACTTGCTGGTTAGGAGTGGGCAGCGTAGAGTCTGCTGGAATATTTTGCTGGGGAAAATTTAATTTTGTGGGCGCCTACTCTGAGCCAGGCACAGAAGTAGAAAGGCACTTTGTGTAGCTTATCTTGCTGACTCTACAAAAAGGAAAGTCTTGCTGTGTCTGAGTGGAGGTTTTTGATAGGAGGCTCACATTGCATGTTAATTGTAGTATTTGGGGGGCAGGATCAACCTGCTGATAATAACCAATTAGAAACTGTACTTTTCAATTAATCTCCAACTAAACCTGAGCAAATAAAAACCCACTAACCAAGATGCTCACTAACCAAGTGTGGATACTCAAATTTAGAAATTAACAGTACAGTCATTTACCGCCTGGGCTTAGGAGTCAGAGACCCAGGTTAGAACCTGCCTGTCATTGACCTGCTACATGATATTAACCTCTCTGAGGTGAGACGCCCCTCTTTGAAAAGTGGCAATCATGTCACCCATCTCACAGGGTTTTGTAAAATGTAAACGAGATAAAAGTAGGTGAAACAGAGTACCTGCTTCTTAAGTGACTGACAAACTGCTATGTGTAGTAATACAGTTTTCTGGAAAGTACGGTATACCCAGTCTACAGTTTTTGGACAGTCAAGCTAATTTTCACTTTGATGAACAAAACTATCTGCCATGTTAATTGCCAAGCATCCCGTTGACCACTGCACCAATTTATTGGACTGCAACGCAGATCTAAGCACAGAAATAAGGGGATCTGCGGAGCTAAAGTGACCACTCACTACCCTAAATCTTCTTCATTGGGGATGATTTTGCCCCTTTCCCCAGGGGACATTCGTCAACGTCTAGAGACACTTTTGGTTGTCATAGTGGGATGGCAAGGTGCGAATGACATCCAGTGGGTAGAAGCCAGGGATTCTGCTAAACATCCTTCAATGGGCAGGACAGTCTCCGTAACAAAGAATTATCCATCTCAAATGTCAATAGTACCAAGGTTTGAAAGACTGTGCTCTAAATGATGGCTTATGCTCTTTGTATTAATGACTGTTACTTGTTGAAGCTACTCAGAGGAAGGCTGATTAAAATAATTAGAAATAAGTCTCCTAGCCATGCAAATTCAAGAAATGATTCTGTGGTTCCCTGTCTGAATTAGAAAAATCCCCTCATAAACACGGTTAACATCAAAATTAGGTCAGAATAACACCTTTGGAGCTAAGAAAGAGGAAGAGGCATCTTCTGTTAACATGGATATATTGTGTCTTTGCTGGGTTTTTATCTAGCACATTAACTTGATGGACAAGATTTCACTTCCAGTGCACAAGCTACACAATGGACAGATGAAAGCCGCAACCTAATTAGGACAAATAAAGAGAGGGTAGACACACGTGGGTATGTGTCCTAAGCCTGGTCTGAATCAAGTTCTTCAGTGCTCTGCTCTACCAAAATGAATATTTTTCCAAGTAAATGATAATTGTAAAATGTTATTATTTTTTCTCTCTGGATGGTCCCCTTCTCTGAATATCAATTGAGTACTGTTAGCACAAGTAAACTAGGACTTTTATTCTTTGTTTGTGATGGTACAAGAGGGCCCTTGTGCTCTCAGAATACTTATTTCTAGACTCCAATTCCCTTAGGATAGTTTCCTCTCTAAGTGTTCCTTCCACTTTAGTTTTTAAAGTAGTTTACTTGAAATAGACCATTTCAAAGAATCAAATAAAAGGAAAAATGCCCAGTGTAAAGGACATTCAGTTTAAACTTCCCTGTGGGGAAAAAAAAATTAAAACATTAGTAAGTTGTAGTGGCTTTGTTATTTAATTTTGACAATTAAAACCCAAATTTATCATGAATAAGAGCTAGTAGCTAACATTCAGTGAGAGCATGTCAGGCAAGACTGTCCTAAATGTTTTTTTGTAGATTAACTCTTATAATTTTCACATGGATTCTATTGTTTTAGATGCTACCATTGTCCCCATTTTCCAGAGGAGGAAAGTGAGGCAGGGAAGACAAATAACTCACTCCAGAGTATGTACTGAACTCAGATGTCTGGCTCAGAGTCTGTGTTCCAAACCTCTCTGTTACAGTGTCTTTCTGCCTGTAGTAAAATGCTAAAACAGTTCGTTGTGGGAAAGCTCTGGTGCGGGGGAACACAGAAGACAAATGGATGCTGGGACAAAGTCAGTGACTCCTGAGCGTGGCTGCAGGTTACTCCTCTCCTGATTGGGAATAATTAAAGTCTACCTGGGGGTTCTTTCCTATCTGGGAACTTCCCTGAGATGGCCTCTCTGCTTCTGAACTACCCTTCTCCATTCAAGGTCTGAAGTGGTCTCCTTTTCTAAACTCGTAAGCCCAATGAGACCAGGAAGGAGACCTGAGTCATTTGCATCCACAGCACCTTACCCAGCACTGGTCACATATGAGGCCTTTAATAAATGCTAAATCAATCTTAAAATGAGTTCAGGAGCAATCGGATAATGAAAGACTAGGATGTCTACTCTAATATAGACTGACCGAGGAGACGTGGGTTATCAGCCTAAAGGTCACATCTCCAGAAGGCTTGTCACAAGGACGAGTTCTCCATGAGGCAAACTGGGACCCACATCTGGAATTCACAGAGAGACTCACTATGAGAAATATTTCCATTATCGAGTATGATATTATTCTAACGTAGAGCTTCACACATTACAGGTGCTGAGTGAATACCACCCAGAAAAAATGCTATCAAAAGTATTTGAAACTATAAAAATTACATTTAATAATTTAGATATTGTTGAGTACAAGCTATGTTTCTATGCTAAATGCTGTACATACTTTATGAGATGACCATGTGAGGTAGAAACAGTAATCAGTCCCATTTTACAGACGGAGAAATGGAGGACTTTAAGAAGTAAAGTAATGTGCCAGGTCAGACAGTAAATGGCAGACTCAGGATTTGAATCCAGGTCTGATCACAAATCTTCAACTCCCAACCATTGTGCTTTACTGCTTCACTTGTAAGTGAGTGCATATTTTTCACTGGAGGCGTTTAAGAAGCCAAACGCCTGATAATTTGGTGGGGAATACAAAGGATATGCAAGAGGAGGTTAACACACTGAGTACTAGGTTGGATCAGGTGACACCCAAGGTCCTCACCTTTGGGGAAAAATTTAAAAAGGAATAATTTTTAAAAATCATGCCAATTCTACAGTCCTCCTGAGTGTGCTCAGGTATCCACTTGATGCCACTGGAAAAACAACCACCCTCATCAGCAAAGTTCTTTTGAGACAAGTGCAGTCTGCCTCACGGGATGCGCGAAAGTTGGAAGCAAGAGGGTTCCACAGAAGCCAACCAAGGGCTCAAAGAAGTTGGGAAGAGTTTGGCACAGAAACATTTGTCAGAAAGAATATTTAGCTCTTTCAAAATGAGGGGGTGAGTTTAAATGGACAGTAAATTGACAAAACTAAGGATCCCAGAAGAAGACTAGAGGTTTCGAGGGGAGTCGTCCTTAACCCTCAAGACTTCAAGTAAGTGACTTAAAGGACTGGATCAAGATAGATAAGAAAACTTAACTATAAAAAATTGGTTTTCTAGGGATTTTAGTATAAATAATTAAGAGCTACCACATTCCCTTCCGAAGGAAATTTACTATTGGAATTTAGTCTTTAAAACTTTTTTGTGTGTATGTGGGGTAAAAAACATATGACCTAAAATTTCCCATCTTAACTAATTTTATTGGGTTGGCCAAAATGTTCATTCAAGGTTTTCCCGGAAAACCCGAACAAACTTTTTGGCCAATCCAATACGTGTACAGTTCAATTGTGTTAAGTATGTTCACATTGTTGGGCAACACATCTCCAGAACTTTTTCATCTTGCAAATCTGAATCTCTATACCCATTAATAACAGCTCCCTTTTACCCCCTTACCACCATGGAAGTTAGTCTTTTAAAAACTAATTACTAAAGAATATGATAGTCTCATGGCATTGCTCGTATAGAAAACAGAAAAGGATGGGACTAGGCCTTCAAAGATGTACCAAGGAGTCCTGGCTCTGACACATCCGAGCTGTGTAATCTAGGGCAACACAAGCTAACTTTTCCTAACCCTAAAACGGAGGGCAATGACCCAGGGAATTCCTGCAAGGACCAAATAAGACAAAAATGGAAGGAGTGAAAGAAAATGAACTCTACAAGCAAGGCTCCAAACTACAGAGAGGAATAAGTAACAGAGAAGAGCAAATATGACCCCTGATTAATTAACTAAAATTGGAATCAATTTGCTGTTGAAGAAGGGTAATTTGAATGTCACTCTATCACCTGTGAATAATAAGGGAGCTCCTTTAAAAAGTGCATTAACTTTTCAGGCCAACTAGAAAACCACTGTAAATAACACGATCCAGAGTATTTCCCTTGGCAGCAGTGTCCTAAGTTGGGCATCAGATGTCAAAGGCAACTGGAAGATGTAACATGCTACTGAAAGTGGACTTGGACCCCAGGGAATGCAGAGCTTCATCATGGGGTTACTGATAAACTCATGAGAAATTCTTAATTTCTGATGTCTAAGTCATTTATTTGTGATCCTGAGATACTTCTCTGCCTCATCATCAATACATTTCTCAATGAATCACTTGCAAAGATAAACTGAAAATTCAGGAGAAGGGAGAAAACACTGGAAATAATGTCACAAGATTTTCTTTTAGAAAAAAAGATCACCGATACCGTATTTGCCATTTGCAAGGCGGGATCCATCAGGCCCAGGATTTCTTCATTATAACTTGATTCTAGGCTAATGATGTCATCGATTACATCATCCATCTGAAGGAAAAAGGCAATGGAAAACAGATAGATATAAGCAAAAACTGTGCAAAGCAACCCAAAAAGAAATCCATGGTCTTTCCTGACCCAAAGCAATAACATTCTTTAGTTAGATTCTAAGAGGTAACTGTCCTCTTACTCCCCAAATAAGAATATTATTGAAGACCATTAACACTAATGGGTGATGAGGATGACATATGCAACCAGCACTTAGTGAGTGATTACTAGGTGCCAGTCACTTGGCGCAGGACTTTTTATGGGCTGGGTGATTTATCCTGACATTAACCCTATCAGGGTAGGTGCTATTATTATAGCAATTTTCCAGGTGAGATATATGAGAAGCAACTTGCCCAAAGTCACACTTCGGAGGAGGGTTAGAGCCACAGTTTGAACCATGCTCTGAACTTTTATGCGAAACTGCCTGCCTTAAACAGGAAAGATGAACCCGGAAATTTCATCTTGAATGACAGCTGCCTTTTCCTTTTCTCCTCTAAAGACTATGCCCTGTACCTTTCCCACACCCTCCTTGGAATAAAAAACCACAGATGGCAATTCAGCCCTTTGCTCCCACAGGGGTGTGTGGGGCACTGTGGCTCCCAGGCCACTGGGTATCCCTGCACTAATCTTACAAGGACTTGTAAAATAAGTTTCTCCTTGTACAGCTGCCAGCGTGCTCGGCACTCCCAGAGGAGTACACCAGAACGAGGTTATCATTACAGTCGTGGAGCTGACATTCCCACTAGATCAATTTTATTCCTGTAGTACCAAAACATGAGTTATGATAATAAACAACAGTGATTACATGTGCATTGCAGCAGTTGCAAAGACAAGTCTGTGAAAACATTTCTTCGCAAACACCTTATATATTTGAGCTACTTGGTGTGTGTGTGCACACACGCTTGGGTCTTAATCGTGCTTCACAAGTACACAATGAAATCTCAGAACTCAGAGGGATGCTCCTTTGTGTCTTTTTGCCATTTTCTAATTAAAGAAGACAGGCTCCAACATCATGGGGCTTGTTGGAATCCTGGTTCTCCCACTTGCTGGATTGGGGTAACACCCTTAATCTTTAAGAGCCTCAGTGTCCCAATCTGTAAAATGGGGGTAAATATACTCATGGCCTTATTGGATTCTTGTGAGATTTCAGGACAAACCATATAAAGTGCTCACAGTGCCAAGAATATAGTAAACATTCAAAAAATGAGTGGCATTAAGTGACCCCTGAGAATAATTGGAGGTCAGTTTTGAATAACTGTCAGCACACTGTTTCCTTTCCAGGTACACCAGTTGTATCTGTTTCGTTTGTTTGTTTTTAAGAGATGATTTTCTAAATGGGCTGGTAAACTGGAAAATGGGCCAGAAGACTTATGAGCAAACTTTCTTCATAAATTTTTTGTTTTATTTTTAGGGAAATGAACTTAGTGGGCTTGGTATGAGAGAATTTTTTCTCTTATGAAAAGAGTCATACATGTTGATAAAAGGCAGTAGAGAAAAGCAAAAAAAAAATAAGAATTTTTTGTTGCTTATTCTTCTTTCTCATATATGTATACACACATTAAAAATACATAAATATATTAATAAATGGGTATACCATGATTTATATAGCCATTAAGTAGGATGTCATAGAAGAACTTTTCATTATTTGGGAAAATATCCATGATTTATCATTAAATGAATAAAATTTCAAAATATATTTTCCATGAGATTCCATTTTATAAAACAATATATAGATCTCACACATACACACATCTTGGTTTTACAAATATCCTGTCAAAGTTGCTGACCTATAACTTTGTATAACATACTTTGGTGATGGTATATCTAAATGAAGTACAGCAGTTTACATTCTATTTTATTAAAATTTATGTATTTTAAGCACTGTTTAATGACTTACAGCAACTCAGGGAAAAATGCATTTTAAGTATCATTTCCCTAGTAATTTTTTAATCATGAGACATTATGAAGAAAAGAGCCCTGTTCATAGCTTCCTCGATTAAAAAAAAAAAAAAATCAATGTGGGGGAAAAAAACCCTTAAGTCATCAGGAAAGTGTGATTAGCCACAAATATAGATCCTCATTACAGAGCGTTACATCTTTGGGCTGCTGAGTCATTCAGTACCTGCATGCACGACGC
>NW_006772616.1:1167240-1213767 GCF_000442215.2 Lipotes vexillifer | reverse complement strand
ACGACGCTCGTAAATGCGTGTTCATACTTGGGCATTCGCTCTCCGCCCTGTTTTGTTCTTCAAACTTATAAAATCCCTGCAAGAACACAAGCAAAATCAGCCTATGATCTGGATTTGCAAACGACTTTTCATTGACATATTCACACGCGGTTGATGGCGCGGCAAAAAGATGAACTAAGCTTTCTGATAAAGTGTAATCTGACCGAGAAACAAAATAATGAAGGAAGAACTTCTTCCAGCAAATCAGCTTGACAGATGACAAACATGGACAGAGAAGAATAAGATGGTTGGTTTGGGCAAAAGGGAAAAAGACTTAGTCCCTCTAGAAATTAAAATCAACCAAACTTGACAGAAGTTTGATTCAGAGGTGACAGAAGAGTCACCTCTGAATCACATGAACATTTCAGGGGACAAACTCCACTAAAATGAAGCTCATGATCTCATATTTGGAAATAACATATTAAATCACAACTCTCCTGTTAGGTATGCTTCAAATTTTGATGCAATAATTAGCTTGAGGTACATTTGAGTCTTGTCTCCAACCCAGCCTTTACAAAAAAAGCAGATTTCACCAGCAGTGGCAATTTTATTAGGAAACCGAATTCACCCAGCAAGGAATCTTGGCTTTTCTGTTAGATTTTCATGTGCTATATTCTTCCAATCCAGCCATGCACACTCTGTGCTTTTTTTTTTTTCCTTTCCAACTCAGGGAGCAATAAAAATAACATCCCAGACGTTCACAGCAAGCGGAACTTCTAAACCGCCTGTCCGACACCTTTTCTATTTTTACTCTCCCTCTTCCACCTTTCCTTCTCTCCTTGCATTTTCACTGCTCTGTAAACAGAAAGGAATGGAAGAGAACACTCAGCTAACGAAGCAGAAACGGGGTGGAAGAGAAAGTGTCCTCGCGTCTAGGTTCTGCTCTGAGGGGGCTAGGTCCCCTGCCAGGAGCCATAACCCAATAACCCGGGGATGGTGACAGGGCGAAGAGGCTGGAGGGTGACAGCTAGAATGGGAAATCCGGGACAATGGCCAGCGAAGGTGGCCACGTGGACGGACTGGAGTCCACGGTCAAGTGCGGGAGGGAGATCCAACAGACAGTCATTCAGTGTAAGAAAAAGGAGAGGGGAGGAGACATGAATTACCTCTTTTTCACAGTTGGAGTTAAGTGTAAGCATAGCCATGGGGCTGTTGGGTGCGCTGCTCCCGGGCACTGGTGGCATGACATGATCGCCAGGCTGGTTTGGACATGGCAAGCTCAGGACTTGGTTGGCATGTTTATTTGCTAAAGTGGTAGAAAGGTACTGCTTTACCTGCTGCCTTTGGGCTTGCTGTATGTGGTACTTGGTGGGGTTTTCGAGGTGGGTCTGCACCTGAACATAGCCACGGAGGGAAGAGAAGAGAGCGCTGTTATTGGTGAGTTTCGGACAGCTCTTCTTTCAGGCACAAGCATGAGACGGGCCAGTCCACCAAGAGAATAGATTATTAAGTCCCTGTTAGGTACCAGGCACTGTGCTGATGGATTTTGATCCTACTGAGGTTTAAAGGCTAACCCTTAGGATTTGGGGAGTACTCTGCCCTGTACACTTCCCTGCTAACTGGCAGTCCATCATCTCTTTAAAACCTTGTGCCCTTCTTCTCATGTCTGATGACTAAAAATTTGCCACTATCTGTAGGGCAAAAATTTCCCCAACACACCTGAAAGAGTTTGTTAAGATCAAAACAACAGTCTAGAAGAAGGCGCATAACTTGATTCATTTCAGTTTTCTTTGGCAAACAGAACCGCTTTCTGTTTTAAAAAAACACAAAAAACCCTCCTTAAGGAACAACTATAAAACGGTTGTAGAACGGAAACAGAAACATTCGGATGATTAAATCAACTAGCTGTGGATCACTTCCTCCCACTTGCATTTGGACATGATTGTTCAACATTTTAATTAAGATCTTAAACTCAACATAAAAAGCAATTCCCCATTAAGCAGTTTCTTTCAAACACATAGCACTTCTATGTATGTGTTTTTAAAGGCATGAATATTAAGCCACCAACATTATTTTTCCCTTCTTTCTTATAGACATTAATAGAGAATAAGAACTTTTAAAAAAAAAAATCAATGATACTCAATTTAGTCACTTTTTCCTTGATAAACACAATTTAATCTTAGAGCCATGAACAGGAGCTCATGGAGAGAGCACAGCCATGCACCAGGGGAAAAAAAATCCTACTAATATTTACTTTATTCAAAACTACATTGAATTACTGATTATGGTATCAAACAATAAACAGCATTAAACGGGAAGACATGTACTTATTGAAAACTGTGTCTACCACAATAACATGAAAAGGTGAAACGCTCAATTTATTGATTACATTTCAGAGACTAAATATAAGAATAAAGCTCACCTGATAGTGATTATATTCTAGCATTTCCAGCATAACCACGTTTCAGGTGGCCCCAATCCAACAAATAACGGTAGACTATTCGCTCCCTCTACTTTCTGCAACTCCGATTCGTAGACTGGCATAGAGAAAGTACTATAAACAAGGTATCCCGAGACACCACCGGAAACTTTATCACAGCAGCCCTGCTTATAATAACCTAAGCTAATTAGTTATGCATGTCAAAAAAAAAAAAGTTCACACAAAGGGCTTTTTTTTTGGAAACCCTACGAGTTTGCTCTTAAATATTGATATCAACCCCCCCGCACCCCACCCAGCTTGACGTCATACTTTTTTTTCATAAATATAAAAGAACCTTTTTAAGGGATGAGCTATCAAAGTCAAACTCACTGTCAGATCAAGGCCAATTCACTATTCATCTTTAGTTCCAGTAGTATTAATAGACAATGGTATTTCTCTTTCAGCAATAGGTTAAGAGCTAGATGCCCCCTTTGGAGAACATTGCCTAAAAGCTACACATGAGACTCTTCTAATGGCCGAATAACTCAGCCCTTCCAAATGCAGATAGAGTGTCTTTTAGTATGGGGGAGTCTCTGATGAACTTTCAAGTTCAACAGCCTCATCTTGCATCCTGGTCTCAATGTGCATCTTATTCTTAGCTGGACAGATATATAAATTTCCTACTGACCTTGCATCAGAAAGAGGGGGAGCTATTCTAAATAGAAAAGGAAAAATACATACATACAGAGGCAGTTTGGGATATATATTTATGTGGAAAATAAGAAATACACATCTTCCCAATTTAATCCTCAAATTAGGAAGCATAAAATTTTTCACTAAAAAATCTTTTAATATAATTCTTGGGGCTAGAGAAGAATAAGAGTTACCATATACACAGCTGATGCATTTATAGATTTCCTCATTTATTCATTCCATTATTTACTGTTATTATGTGCTAAACACTGTGCAAGGCACAGAATACACATTGTGAGCAAGTAGATATAATTGCCAGGTTTATGACCCTGAGAGTCTGGGGGGGAGGCAAAGGAAGATAAAAGGCAAACAAATATATATCTAAAAATTATGATAACGGTTGATATGCACTGCTGAATTGGTGAGATACTTTAAGCACAAGAATATGAAATTCAATAATTCCATCCAAATGCCCAGGATAATGCAGTCCTTTAGTTGACAACCTCAAATTGTTTCAAATGACTAATCTAACATGCACACAGAGGTTCACAGAGACATTTTAAGTTTCCTAAAGGGTCCAGACACGATAATGATGAGGACAATAGACACTTCTAAAATAAACACAAAATGAGGGCAATGGGTGTAATGTGCTTATTTCACTATTACACTTTAAACACAAGGGGCTGCACATTTAAAAATAAATGTTAATTCACTGGCATATCCTTATTTTTAATGAATCAGAATTTTAAGCTTCAGTAAGGAAAAAAAGCAACTTGTTCTCTATTTGGCATTGTCAGTGAGGTCTTTAGTACAACCAGGTTGGGGTAGTCAGAGTGGGATGTATTTTTGCCCTTTTACTGTCAGTGTCTTTTTAAGTAAGTTGAGAACAGATTGGCTATAAACACTATGGAGAAGACAGAACATCCCCAGACGTCTCCACTCCAAACACCCAAAACAGGTAACATAAATGAGGTCATGATCTGTGGTGTGTAATAGGGAGTGGTGAGGCCTGTGGCAAACTAGAGGGCGGATATTTCATCTAAAAGGAAAAGCTAACATAATCTGCAACTGATTGTGGCCATATGGGAAAACTATTCCAGTCTAGCTAGATCTTCCAATTTTTCAATTTAGTTGGCAATCTGAACTTGTTTTTTAAATGAAATCTCCCAGATTACAAAAATGACACCAAATTGTTTGATTTTTCATATTGTAGAAGATAAATCAAACAAATCTGTTGGCTGGACTCAGCCCACAAGCCAGGAGAATGTGGTCTCTGCTCTATAATGCCCACAAGGAGAATCTTCCTATCTACATTCCCTGGGCGGGGCGGGGGGGGGGGGGATGGCCTAGGTTTTGAGAAGTTAGTTCCTCTTCTGAGAACTTAGCATCAAATCCAAGCACTCCTAGTGCTTCTCTGACAGGGATATCATGCCTGACAGCACAGTCAACAGAAGAATTAAGAAGTTGAAACCTGGGTTCAAATTCGGACTTTGCAGCTTACTACTTTTATGACCTTCTGCAAGTCATTAACCTTTCCAGACCTTCATCACGTCATGTACTCAATGGGAATGACAATAGAACCTGCCTCTTAGAGGTGTTTTCAGTATTAAATGAAATCACACCTCTACCAGGCTTAGCAACCTATCTCAAACAGCAATTCTCAAACTTTCTTTTTCGTCCTAGGACGCTTTTAAACTGTTTTAATTTCTTGTGTTTATGTAGGTTATATCTATCCATATTTCTCATCTTAGGAATTAAAACTAAGAGATTTTTGGGCTTCCCTGGTGGCGCAGTGCTTGAGAGTCCGCCTGCCGATGCAGGAGACGCGGGTTCGTGCCCCGTTTCGGGAAGATCCCGCATGCCACGGAGCGGCTGGGCCCGTGAGCCATGGCCGCTGGGCCTGCGCGTCCGGAGCCTGTGCTCCGCAGATGGGAGAGGCCACAACAGTGAGAGGCCCGCATAACGCAAGAAAAAAAAAAAAAAAAAACTAAGAGATTTTTAAAATATAAGATTATCCACTAGCACATAGTCCACTGGCCATTAGAACAATGACATTTTAACACATCGTGTAGCCTCTGTAAAACTCTTCTGTATATAGATATCCCTCAGAATCCATGGGGATGGGTTTCAGGACCTCTTCAGATAGCAAAATCCACAGATGCTCAAGTCCCTAATATAAAATGGCATAGTACTGTACGTGAGAGATGAGCATGAAAAAAGGAAAATAACCTCTCGGTATTATTATGAAAGTAGTTTTGACCTGACAGAACTACAGGAGTCTTGGAGACCCCCAGCGCTCTCTGAGACACTTTTGAGAAGCACTGATCTGGGACAGTTAGTACTGTTGCATTATCTCCACCCCAACCTAGCCATGCCATCCCCACTGTGTGGTGGTGGTGTGTGACACAACCTCTGTGTGTGTTGCTTCCCTCATATCCAGAAGATGATGGAAGGAAACACTAACTGCCCTAACTTCGCATAACATTATCATGAGGCTCTATACTACAGTCCTCGGAATATTTTCAAAGCCACATAAATATAATGTTCTGTGTTCAGCCATCCTAAACCATAGCTTTTTAGTGAGTGATTTCCCTTTCATTAATTTTTAAATAGCCAAACAAGCATGCAACTGAAAACATATGTGGTGTTAAACATCTACATGATTTCCTAATAATTTTTTCATGTTTTTGACCTTGAAACCAACTATACCACAGAATTCAGATACCAAAAGTTGGGTATTGCTGAACACTAGAAGCACAGACCACAAAATAAAGCTCGAATACTTCTTACTCTATCGAAATACGGTATTTTATTGACGTAACTTATATTTCACATAAATAAAGTATGTTAGCTATCTGGATCAAGGGCAAAAATCCACTGGCTTTGAAACTTTTCTTCCTTATTACGACTACTATCTCCTTGCCCTTTTTCCTTTCTTCATTCAGATCCTGAATTGATAGCAAAAGAACTGGAATTAATCACATTCTAATTGTCACAGTTTAGCTTCGCCACTTCCCAGGTGACACTGACAGGTTATTTTCCAGCAGGTTCGTTCTAAAGAGATCCTGGAGCACATCAGTGTAAGATGGTGCCTGCAGATACTATCAAATTGGCTGACAAAAGAATTCACTGCAGGAAAAAAAATCCCAATCTGATGTTCACTGTCCTTCTATTCCCTCTACTATTTGTAAACCAGAATAAAAATAAAATTGAGCAAAGAGTCCCATAATCCTTTTAGTTTATAATTGATTTTACTTTTTTAACAAGTCAACAAAGTATTTAGATTTCTCATTTTGTGTTTAGAGAGAGAATGTGTTCTTTTGCTCAGTAAGTTAAAGAAATAGTAAAAGGATTATAATTCAATCAATTGCTATCCACTACCACTCCCAAACCACTATTCTTTTCATACTGATTTTTAAAGGACTATGTACAGAGATGGTCAACGATGCAATCACCATCCCTGAGAAAATGATGAAACAGAGGAAGCTAGCTTTCTGAAATAATTTGAGCAAAGTTTTGCCCAGGGTCACATCTGAGAGGTGCCAAGATTCTTTTCAGTCCCACAATTATAATACTACCACGAAAGAAAACATCAGTCCAGAACACATGTTCTCACTCAGTCGTGTTTGCTGTACAACCTGTACAAAGGTCTCCCTAACAACAAAGAAGGACAACAAGAATACGAATCCTGACCTAAGACAGAAGAATCAAAATCATATGCAGACAAATAAAAAATGCTGGAAGAGGGTGTGGAGAAAAGGAACCCTCCTATACTTTTGGTGGGAATGTAAACTGGTGTAGACACTAGGGAGAACAGTATGGAGGTTTCTCAAAAAACTAACAATAGAGTTGCCATATGACCCAGCAATCCCACTCCTGGGCACATGTCCAGAAAAGACGAAAACTCTAATTTGAAAAGATAGATGTACCTCTATGTTCACAGCAGCACTATTTACAATCGTCAAGACATGGAAGCAACTTAAATGTCCATCGGCAGACGAATGGATAAAGAAGATGTTGTATATATACACAATGGACTATTACTCAGGCATTAAGAAGAATAAAATAATGCCATAGGTAGCACCATGGATGGACCTAGAGTTGATCATACTAAGTAAAGTAAGTCAGGCAGAGAAAGACAAATACCATATGATATCACTTGTATGGGGAATCTAAAAAAATGATACAAATGAGCATATTTACAAAAAAGAAAACAGACTCTCAGACACAGAAAACAAACTTATGGTTTTCCAAAGGGAAAAGCAGGGGTGGGAGGGGAAAAATTAGGAGTTTGGGATTAACAGACACACACTACTATATATGAAACAGGTAAACAACAAGGCCCTACTGTACAGCACAGGGAACTATAGTCAATATCTTGTAATAACCTATAATGGAAAAGAATCTGAAAAAGAATAGATATATGCATATGTATAATAATCACTTTGAAACTATAACCTATAATGGAAAAGAATCTGAAAAAGACTAGATATATACATATGTATAATAATCACTTTGAAACTAATACAGCATTGTAAATCAACTATACTTCAATTTTAAAAAGTCATATGCAAACAAAAAGCAAAAACAATGAGTACTTAAATAAAAGAAAGTCAGAAGTGACCAAGGTTGATATGCCCAGGTCCTTTTCTCTATCACAGGGATCTGCCCACCTGCCCAATCAGGCCTGCTCCCTGTTTTTGTATGGCCTAGAAACTAAGAATAGATTTTATATTTTTCAATGGTTGAAAACCATCAAAAGCAGAATGATATTTCATGATACATGAGAATTCTATGAAATCCAAATTTCAGTGTCCATAAATAAAGCTTCCTGGCACACAGCCCCGTCCATTCGTTTACATGTTGTCCACGCTGCGCCCACACTACAGCAGCAGAGCCCACGTGGCTCCCAGAGCCTAAAATATCTACTGTTTACAGAAAATGTCAACCAGTGCTCTGTAAGAAAGTTTTACCAATCTAGAATTCAGCTTGCCTATTATGTTGAAGCTTTAGCAAGGTTTGAAGAATGAGGTGGTTCTTCTAAAGAGAAATAGTATATGCATAAATAATTTTATAGTTGCTTTTCCATATAACTGGACATAAGAACACAGGATATGCTTATTACCTCCTACTTATGATATGTCATAAGTACCAAGATTTTTTAAAACACAGAAAACAATTAGCATTCATTCACTCAAAACTGTCTACCATGTACCTGATGCTGTGCGTTTTATATGTTCACTCCTAGCTTAGGACAATTCAAAATAAAACTAAGAAATCACTTGGCTGGCCTACAAAGTATTCTTGAAAGCCTCTCCTCACAGTTTTTAAAGATCATATGATGACAACTGATTGAATACAGAAGGAACTATGGACTCTGGATTTTCATAGTTTTAACCTCTTATTTTGAGTTGTTACCGTCAGAGAGTATACCCAGTCATCCTCTTACCAAATACAAAAAGAACTAAATACAGGATTGGGTGCGAGCCTTAATGTCTATATAAATCATCTGGGGTCTTGTTCAGTGCTGTGTGATTCTGTAGGTCTGGGGTGCGGCCTAAGGTCCCGCATTTCCAATAAGCTCCCAGGGGATGCCCACCCTGCCGGTCCACAAACCACACCACACCTTGAGGGCAAGGCTTTAAGACGTTTTCACCTGGACTTCTGCCCCGATCAAAAGACTTATATCTTCACATTCATTCACCAAATACTGTCCGAGTACCAACCAGATGCCAGGCAACTGTCTTCATCTTACACAGGCTGTTTGGGGCAAGGCTCACCCAGAAGATGACATTTAAGCACAGACCTGAAGTTGGGGAAGAGAATGAGCCAGGCAGATGGGTGGGAAGAGAAACCCAGCAAAGTACAAAAGTCCTCAGGTGTGAGGAAGCCTCCCATGCTCAGGGAACAGCAAGGAGGCTCTTCACACACATTCTTTCGTTGGCTGCTTCTTGACCGCACGCGCCTGGTTTTCTTCCTGCCTCTTTCAACATTTCTTCTCAGTGGCCTTTGCTAGTTTTCTCCTCTTCTCTCCCTCGTAAATGTCAGAACGCCTCAAGGCTCAGAGCTTGATTTCCTCTCTCTGCACGCACAGCCCTGGTGACCTAAGCCAGGCTCCTGGATTTAAACACTCTGTTTAGATGTCCTGAACTCTGCACTCAGCTCCACCTGCTTACTCCATTGGGAGGACTGCAGACATCTCAAACTTAAAGTGTCCATCTTCCTCTTCCCCCTATGGTAGTAGATGGTACCCCCATTCTTCCATTAGGTTGAAACATATGAAATTATCAAAAAAATGACCTTCATCTCATTCAGCCTCGTTGCTCATTTCCAAAACGTTGGTCATCTTTGATTCATTTCTTTCCTTCAGACCCCACATCTACTCCATCAAGAAGTACTGGCTTCCTTTTCAGAATATATCCCGAATTTAACTAATTTTCACCATCTCTACTGTTACCACTTGATCCGGGCCACCATGATTTCTCCCTTGGATGACTGAAAGCCTCTAGACTCTTCCACCTATTTCTGTCTGTGCTCTTTTGCAGCCTGTGTTCAATACACTGTGTGATCCTTGTAAAATATGTCAGATTATGTCACTCCTCTGCAAAAAGAACCCCTCTGTAATGGCTCCCTATTTATATCTGAGAGAAAACAAACTACTTACAATGGCCTACAGGTCCCTAAACCAGAACTACCTATGGGGCTTGTTAGAAATGCATATTCTTGGGCCCCATCTGAGAGCTAACGAATCAGAATCTCTGGGTGAGGATCAGAAATCTATGTTTTAACAAGTTCTCCAGGTAGATTCTTATGCACAGCAAACTTTGAAGACTCCAGCCTACTGTGCCCCCTTCCCCCTCCACCCTGGGGTCATGACCTCTCTGACCTTATCTCCCACAACCATCCTAAGAACTTAGAGACCCCAACTCCCACCCTGCCAGTGCTCTCCAACCCCATACATACCCTGCTCTACTTTGTCCAGAACATGGCCTGGCACAGAGTAGGGGCTCAGCAAATATTTGGATAATCAATGACTGAATGAAGGCAGTGTGGCTGAAATGCATGAATGAGGGGGGGAGACTAGAAACTAAGGACAAAGGGTCAGATTGTGCAGGGCCTTGTACAGGCTGGAGGCTAGGATCCTGAAGCCTCTAGAAGTGTCCTGAGGAGATGGAGAAGTGGTAGACCCTCACTCTTCCTAACTAATTCAGAAATCTCTGGAGGTAATGTCTCCAAGCCAGGCCGTTGATTCACAGTGCACCTCCCTAATCCGAGTTATAAAGCTTCCTTTTCTATGAGGGCAGACCCAAAGGTTGCCAACTCTTATAGCTCTCGTCCACGATGCTTAGGGCCAGGATACTGGAGATCTGTCTCCATCTCTAAACTGTAGACCCCTTGATATGTCACAGTTAAAGCAGAAGTCCTCAAGCTGGTGGCCCATGGGCACAGTCCACAGGTATGGCTTATTGCCTACAGAGTATTTAATTAAAAACTGAGAGTTATCATACTAAAATTTGGATTTCTGGTTTCTCTGGATAAAACAGAAGATCTAGCAACAATGAACCACCTTCTAGCGGGCCAGCAGGGGGCAGGGTTGAGAAGCAGCTTCCCTCTTTTGATGGGACACTTGTTCATTTTGCTACATTCCTACCACTCCTTATTCTGACACTGATAACTGGCCTGATTTACTCATTAATCTGCCTGATTCCTGAAGGCATTTAAATTGGCAAACCCTGCTTTACCTTTCACACTCCACATTCTAGGAGGTAGTTCCAAATCTGATGGAATGATGGTGGCATAAGTGGGATTAGAATAAGCCTCGCTAAATGAACAATCTCATATGATGTGAGTGAGAAAAAAAATAAATTGATATAAACTTTTAAAAGGTACATACATGTTCATCCAATAATTCACACTTTCAAGAACTTTTTCTAAGGAAATCATCAGATCTAAGGGCAAAGATTTAAGAACACAGAGGTACATCAGAGCATTGCCTAAAACAGAAGTGGACAAATTACTACCCTAGTGCCCACTGCCTATTTTTGTAAATAAAGTTTTATTGGGACACAGTCACACACACTCATTTACATACAGTCTACGACTGCTTTCAAGCTATTACAATACTAGAGCAGGGTTGAGTAATAGACCTTATATCCTCCAAAGCCTAAAATATTTACTATCTGGCTCTTTACAGAAAGTGTGCCAACCATTAATCTCTAATAACAAAATACTGGAAACAAATATCTAATGGAAAGCAATGCATTCAATTAATTATGAAGGAGCCATATAAGCTCAAGATTCCTCTATCTCAGCACGACTGACCCTATGGCCAGGTACTTCTTTGTTGTGGGGTTGCATGTGTATTATAGGATATTCAGCAGCATCCTTGGTCTCCGCCCAGTACATGCCAGTAGCACCTTCCCCCCAATGCCAGTTTTGACAACCAAAAATGTCTCCAACATTACAAATGTCCTTGGGGTAGGGAGGGGAATTGCCCCCATATAGATGGATACAATACAGTGAATGAAGTCCATATTTTATAAAACTATTAAATGAGGGGGAAAGTTCATCATGTAAGTAGGAACACAAAGCAGGTTAGAATCACTACATACACTGTGACCCTAAACTGACTTAAAAATGTTGTTTATACATATGCACACACACACACACAAACCAGCTACAAATCATTCATCAAAAATCTTCTTCATGACTGTCTCAGGATGATTAAATTATAGGTGGCTGCTACCTTATTGGTTCTTTTTAATATTTTCTATAATGTAGATGGCACTAATTTTGTAATTTTTTTAAAAACAATCTATAAATTGCACAAAAATTAAAGTCTGTGGATCTGGACAAACAAAAATATATACAGGCAGAATTCCCCTACTGAACATTTTGAAAACCACAAATAAACCCATGATATAATGATGAAATCTGCCTCATTTCAATTTTTTCTTTAAATACTTGATCAGATTAAGAAGACCTCTTTATTTATTAAATTTTTGGTCTAACATTCAAGCCCAGATAGTTTGAGTTTGTACAATGTTTGACACATTTTTATGGTTTTATAAAGGGCTGCAATTACGTGGTTCCATGGTGCCCTTAAAATAATAGCTCATTGTAAGGACCGTCGAGTTCTCCCCCCTCCCGATGGGAGCTGCGAGCGCCGCATTCCACGTGCTATAACTTTTTTATGTGCCCCAGTTTAGCAATGCCTCAGAATTGCAGACGCCTTTTTGTTTCAGCATCCCCCCAAAATGCCCCTATTGTTTGCAGTTTATCGGGTATTAGAGATCATTATGACACAGGCAGCAAAATCCCTTTTCATAAGGACAGACACTCTTAAGAAACTAGCAGTAGTCAAGTTTGTCAGAGATGAAAACATTGCCCTGGGCCTAAGTAAAAGGTCAGTCAGAAATGAGAGCTGAATGCTGCTGGTTTGAAGGTCAAGTCCACATGAGCCGAAAACTGGCAAAAGCAGCCACCTCATAATAACACAGACTTTAGGGCCTAGATCATGAGACTGAGGGGTCCTCCTGGTTCTTGAGGAAATGCATTGTCTTGGGCAATTACTAAAACTTGTTGTATAGATTATGTGATAATGAAATTCCAGTCTGGAATTAACAACTCCAAAAATAACACTAACACAGCTCACAAGCATTTTCTGACTGAGAGTTTTACATGCAGGTACATCGTAACTACCCCACTGAACAACCCAGCCATTCATTTAACCAGCATTTATGGAAGCACTGAGGATACAGCAGCCACTAAAGCAGAGTTCTTGAGCCCACAAAAGCCATACTGAAGTTGGGGAAGCAGAGACAAACACGATGGCAACAAATCAACAAAGAAAGAACTTCATACAGTGACACAAGTGCAATGCAGAAAAGATAAGAAAGAAAACCACTGGGAGAAAAGAAGGCTACTCTGAAATAGGGACATTCCAGCTGAAACCCAAATGATGAGAAGAAGCCATGTGTTGAGAATCGGAGGAGCTTAAATCCTGAGCTGGAAGCAGGCTGGCATCTTTGAAAAACAAGAATGACATCAATAACCCAGCCAGGGGGGCTGGAGCAGTGACCAGGTCAGTGCATAAACTGAGAGATATGGTCAGGACTGGATATTATGGAGCTTTGTAGGCCACAGAAAGGAATTTGATTTTTTCTTCTCTGCTGCTTATAAGAAGCCTTTGGGAGGTTCCAAGCAGAGAAGTGACAAGACCTGATGAACATTTGTAAAATATCACTCTGGGATTGATGTTGATGGGAAAGAACAGTGGACACAGGAGAAACAGTTAGGAGGCTCCCATAGCTACATATATGAGAGCTGCTGATGCCTTGGACTCAAATATTAAGATGCAGCTGGATATGAGATATATGCTACTAGCTCTTATCTCTGGCTGCTTCTTAGCTTCCATCAAAACTAATTTAAGAATAGCACATATGTTAAAGGACTTCCTTACACAATGCTCTGAAATGTGTCTCACACCAACACCAAGAAGTAACTATAAATGATGCACAGTGCTGTAAAATATCCCATGTATACCTGCTTGGAACACATAAGCTAAGTGTATGGCCAACTCTCAGAGCGCAATGGAGAGAGGAAGCCTTGTCTTGTTAGTATCTGGCTAGAATTTCAGAGAGATCTGACCTCAAATCCTAAGCGAGTTGCTTAAATGCTTTGAACCTCAGTTTTTTGTCTGTAAAATGGGATCATGGATACTACTTACCTAGTAGTTGCTCATCTTGTTGATTAGTTTAAGTGACAGAATGCACAAAAAGTACTTAGTATGTAGTAAATGCTCAATAAATTAATAATGCTATTATTGTTACTCCTGGATTTTTTGTTTTCACATCCAAGTAGGTCATTGTTAGATCATTTAGCTCATCCATCTCAAAAAAAAAAAAAAAAAGGTCACCTTGAAGGAGGGGAGAGGGCAAAAAGGAGGGGGGCAGTTCAGCCTCTTTCGGTATCCTTTTGTCTTTTTCTCTTTGGCTGACTCAAATATCACAGATGGATGCCAAAGATAAGAGTAAATGGGGAGACACAAGAATCATAGAGCATGGGACACTTGTTAGCTGGAGTACCATACAGAAGGCTTTGTGAAATCTTTTTTCTCTCCCACTTCCAAAGGAGCTAGCTCAGCTACTTATTCTTAATCTGGGCCTTAGGGAAAGTGGAAACTCCTGAAAATTGTATGCAAACTTTTGACTCTGCATTTTTCCAGGAAGAGGTCTAACATATTGAAACATTTAAAGATGAAATTACATGTAGAATTTGCAGGTAAGAGGGAGGTATATACAGGAAACAAGATGAGCCATGAGTTGATAACTGTTGAAGTTTGGTGATGAGTATATGAGGGGCTCTATATTATATTATTCTCTCTGATTTTATTTAAGTTTGAAACAACCTATCCACATTCATACAGTGCATAGACATTTACATTCTAGATACTTCATTTATATTCATTTTCTATCTTCTTTTTCTATAAAAAGAAAAGTCCTGTGGTAGCATATTTACTAAGTAAGCACTTGGTCAATCTAATAACCTGCCACAAGCATAAATGTCTGCTTTTTTGCTCACTGTTCTCGGTCTTTGCCTGAACCTTTCCTCTAAAGGAGCTGACTTTATGTTGCATGAACTGATCGCTGTATTCAATATGCTCCAGGTCATTCCTCTGTACTGTCAGCCTGAGCGCCTCTCAGAGAAACGTTTTGTTAACAAAGTAACTTGGATCTGCCCATGTACTGTTCTCACTGATAGAATCAGGAGTGTGTAGTTTAGCTACAAATGAAATATTTTTTTTAAATAAATCTATTTATTTATTTGTTTTTATTTTTGCCTGTGTTAGGTCTTCATTGCTGTGCTCAGGCCTTCTCTAGTTGCGGCAAGCAAGGGCTACTCTTCGTTGCGGTGCGCGGGCTTCTCATTTTGTGGCTTCTCTTGTTTGGGAGCACGGGCTCTAGGCACATGGGCTTCAGTAGTTGTGGCACATGGTCTCAGTAGTTGTGGCTCGTGGGCTCTAGAGCATAGGCTCAGTAGTTGTGGCGTACGCGCTTAGTTGCTCCGCATCATGTGGGATCTTCCTGGGACAGGGATTGAACCCGTGTCCCCAGCGTCGGCAGGCAGATTCTTAACCACTGTGCCACCAGGGAAGCCCTGAAATATTTATTAACTTGTGCAGAGGGTACAAAACTGAATTCATATGGACCTTTTTGGATCAAAATCAGGACAACCTCTTTCAAACAAAGTGGCTGATGATCTACATTTATGTCACAGAAAAAAGTACAGTCATCTGAAATTGAGCTGATGAAGACATTTAGGAGGAGTTTTGGTTTTCCTCACTAAAAAAAAACTGTTCATTTGCCAAAAAAAAAAAGATTTATCACACTCTACAAAGCAAATTCTCAGAGGGATTTAAAATTTGCTGCAAATCTATAAAAAATGTAAAAGGTAGGACACACCTATTCAATATCAATATATGTAACTGAGATAGCCCCATGTGGATTTCTTTGTGTAACAAAAATAATGGATAAAATGTGTGTAGAGGAAAGGGACAAAATACTTCTTTTGAGAACAAAAATGGGAACTTTGAAAGGCATAAGAATATGGGAACATACTGGGGTTTCTCATAAAGAAGAAAAATAATTAAAAAGTGAAAATGAAGTAATTACTGAGAACTCATATACCAGGTAGTTTTCCTAAAAGTTTTCAATGGATTTGCTCATTTAATCCCCACTACACCCCTATGAGGTAAGGGCTGTTATTATTCCCATTTTAGGGGTGAGAAATCTGAGGCTGGCTCCCAACCACTACACTAAATACTACCATGTTATGAGTTACCTGTAGAATTTATATTTCAGCACAGTATTGCTGATTGTGAAACTGTAGAGACCCTTTGTAATATGTTTTTCTCCTGAGTACTTGTTTTCACACTTTCATTATAAATAGTCTCTCTTTAATATATGATGATCACCTGGGTAGACACTAGGCATTAAGCCAAAGCATGACCCGATTCCTAAGCAAACAGAAGGAGCCTGCAGGCCAGCAGTGGGCCAATGAAGACAGAACTTTACAAAAGAGAAGTCAATGTGAACATCTGTTATGGGAAAGCTGCCTCAGGACTTTGAGTAGTTTAAGGGTTGATGCTTCTTCTTACTTTCTTCCTTTTTGGGGGGGAGGCGGGGGATGTGTTGGGGGAGGGGGTGGGATCGGCAGGCAAACAGAATCTTCCTGACTCAAAAGGAATTTTTGTTAACCAAAAGCATCTGTATCATGGGATTTTTAAAGGAAAGGTTAAACCATTGTACAGTATAGTGATGTGTTGGGGGAGGGGGTGGGATCGGCAGGCAAACAGAATCTTCCTGACTCAAAAGGAATTTTTGTTAACCAAAAGCATCTGTATCATGGGATTTTTAAAGGAAAGGTTAAACCATTGTACAGTATAGTAACGTCTTTTATAAGAAAGAAAATGAGCCACTGTTATCACTGAAATGCCAGTCGCCATATACCTAATGGTAAACCAATTAAAAAAAAAAAGTTAGGGAAGAGAAGTGTCCAGATTACTCTTTTGTTAAGTGGTCCAATGGTTTGGAAAAAAACAAAAACAAAACTGGTTTAGTCAGTCCCCAAAAGTCTTTATCTTACGTGTAGTAGATAGAAAGAGGGACCTCAGTGTGAAAGAAACCCCTCATTCCTCTCCTCAAGGAGTTTACAAATGGAGAGTTAGGAGGGGGACAGAAGAAAGGGAAACCCACACACAACTTTACATGTAAGATGGTCCTACACTCTAAAACAGTGATTCTCAACCACAGGCAACTTTACTCTTTGAGGAACATTTGGGAATGTCTGGAGACATTTTTAGTTGTCACCACTGGGGGTACAGTCAGGTGGCTGCTACCGGCATCTAGTGGGTAGAGACCAGGGATGATGCCAAACATCCTACAGTGCACAGAACAGGCCCGCTCTACAAAGAATGACCCGGCCCCAATCTTGATAGTGGAGAAGCCCAACACGAAGAGCTGTTGTGTCAATTCACCACCCCAAACCTCTCTGGGGTAGATTTCAGAAAAAAAGGCAACAAAACCAGTCAAGCCAAAGGAATGGCGTAGACACCTCATCAACTCCTGATGCGCTTCCACATGTATCTGAGTTTCATAGTCAATAGTTATTTCATGCCTGGTCTTAACGTGCAAAGGACACCTTTTAGTTCAGTGGAAGGAGGAGGAAATGTCATCGTCACTGTGAAGAGGTTAATTCAAACTCAAAGATCTCGTATCAACTTGAGTTCTGCACAGTGATGTGGGTGGGAAAAGTAAATTGAGAACTATCAATTCTACATGATAATGATCAACTGTGCCCTAAAACTACACAGAACCAAACCAAAGAATTCTAATGATTCAAAGAGCACACTGGGAACTTGCTTTGGCATCTCTGAGTGCACTGGCAACTGTGAGTGCATTGGCAATATCACTTAAAAGTCTTTTCTATCTGATAAATACTAAAGGAACATTACTGTACTTGCAAACAAAGCCAGAGTACGTCAGTTCTTAGTTTTACATTTCACATAAATTCTCCTTACTCTCCCAAACTACAATAACAAAACAACAAAGTTTTCATCAATTCACTTCCTATATCTTAAAAAAGGAATTATTTTTTCAGTATATTTGAACAACTTTCAAAGCTATTAATTTATAATTTTGTATATGACACACAGATTTTTATTTTCTAACCGCTTTAAGCAGTAGAAGTGAAGCAAATGCTGATGTCTGTTAAAGCTGAATGATGGGGCTCGAGGAGGCCCACTATGCTATTCTTCCTACTTCTAAGGATCGTGCAAATTTCCCATCATAAAAGTCATAATAAAAAGGTTTAAACAGTTCTTAGACATACAAACACACACACACACACACAAATGTTGCCTTGGGCGTTTATATAAAATAATTTAATCCTGATTATTTCAATGGCAAATTCCTTTTGGTCTTAAAGATATTAGCTCTGGCTTTATTTTGCTCTCTGCCTCCCCATCCTCTACATTTAGGGGGGAAAAAAAAATCTGTAAACACTCAGAAAGGAAAAACAAACAAAAAGCTAAAGTGGAAGAAATTGCACTAACTAAACAATATCATCTCAAAAAGTTTTTGTCTCAAATGATGCCTGGAGTGTGGCTCTAAATGACCATAAATGGGCTCTTAGTTTTAGCAAAATGATAAATGAATTTCAACTGCTAAACTGAAGCTTCCTTATATTCTGTGTTTTATCTAATTAGTACTCTAAAAAATTAATGCATTGCAATAGCTGAATTTGAGTGTTCTCTCCCTTTAGTATTGCAATATGCAATGATGCAGTTAAAACTTTGCAACTGAATATGTTTACAAAGTTATCCTTTGATATAAAACGATGAGAGAGAGAGAAAAAATAGACATGATTTCTTTTTCCTTAAGGAAAAGCATGTCATGAAAAGCCAGATAATGCAATATTTTTGGTTGGTTTTCCTTTAGATACAACAAGATTATTTACTTAACAACAAGCCATGTAATTATCCATATTCAAAATGGTCATCAGAGGGTAGGAGACTGAGTTTTAACACAATTTTTACCCTCTCTGTTTAAAGAAAATAAAATTACAGAAGAAAATTAACTTCTATTTAGCTTCTCTTCTGTATAAGGCATAGGCTCGGGCCTTTACAGATGTGAACCTTACTTGATGCTCACAGCAACAGTAAAGTGCTATCACTAGTCTGGTTTGCAGATGAGGAAACCAAAAAGAGAGGTTAAACAAGTAGTCCAATGTCACTTGCCTGCTCTCACACAATCAGAGATCTAAACACAAGTTTGCTGGGTTCCAAACTAACCAAAATACACAGAATTCATCGAGGCTTCACTTCTCAGGAGTCATCAATATGGCAAACGTGCTTATTTAAAGAACTCCAAAATTGTCACCTCAAGAAGGAACGTATCAGAGAAAAACCACTGAGGGAATTTTATTGAACTTATTATTGCCCTCAGACTAGGGAGGAAACAAAAATTTTATGACCTTTATTATGAAAAGATGTAAAGTATATGGTTGGAGAAAATTTAGAAAATAAAAATGAGAAAAGGGAAGGGAAAAAGCCACAGAAATAATTCTATACAGAGAGAGAAATCCTGACAGCATTATAGTATTTATCTTTCTACTGATCAAAGTAGAATTTTAACGTAGACACAGGCAAGGTTAGCAGGACTGGAACAAAAGTCATCTTGTTGAAAAAGACCAGGGCTCCATCTTCCCTAAAGGGGGATTTATACACATCTCTAAAACACAAAACATACTCGCCAACTGACCCACCAAGATCCTGAAATCACATCCAATTTAATCTCTGAGAGTAGAGCTCTGATTTGGATTATTAATTTAAATTATATTTTACTTCCCCTACTCTTTAACTATATGCTGTAAGGTCCTAATTCTAGGAAATACTTGGAGCTACAAATAGCCCTGTGCCAGGTATCAAGGGAGTAGACATGGACTCATCAATAAGAAGAATACAAGGAATATGATAGAAGGAAAGACTTAATGTGGAAAAATCCTATGCTTCCTCCTAACCCTTCCAATTTCACCACACTAATGTGTTTTACATCATGCCATACATGCAACCGCCCTCACCTAAGAGCAGAATTACACCCCAGACCCTGTTGAAGGGCTAATCAACAGTGGCCAAAAAAAAAAAAAAGAGAGCAGGAACTGTATCAAGTCAAATATCCCCAGATTTCAAAGTCAAAAATGATGAACAATACCTAACAGTTTTCCAGACCTGAGTCCCCAGATCATGCACACTAACCTAAATGCCAACAACTTAAAAATGTACAAATGAGTTTTTTGGTCATTATTTTCCAAAACAGTCTATTGTGGTTTTTCAAAAGCATCTATTCACATTTCTTTCCAGACCATAAAACCACCTTCTTGATGTGAGCTCCTTGACGGCAGAAGAGATGGCCTTCTTGTTCTTGTCCCCTGGTTCTTAGTACAGTGTCTGACTTAGTGCACTGTACTACGTTTCTATCTCTAATAAACAATACGTTGCATGAACCACAATCCTACAGGAGAGAGCAAGTCTTCTAAAGATGGCAATAGTAGGTTGACAGATTTACCACGGGAGCTGGCTCATAAACCATGGTATGTTCATTTTATGATAATATCATTTAATTCTAAAAGAGTATACTTGTAAATACTGTAATTGATTCAGAACATCCACAAAGTAAGGAGAATTTCATTCCAAAATGTGTGATCTTGATAAACCGGAAATGTTTCACTTTAAATGTTCATAGTCATATGACAGCCATAAGCTTATGATGATGTCTATCAAATTACCTAGTCTAGGTACAGGATACTTACTATTTGGTCATAGATCTGTTTTCCTAATATTAAATTAAAAAGCAGTGCTATTTAGTAAATTTTTGCTTGACAAATATAGCTTGCCTACATAAAATGTTTTTAAAGGTTTAAACAGCCCCAAATTTAACTCACTCAATTATGAACCTATAAAATTTCACATCAGAAGGAGTCAGGAGTGTGTCTATGTTGAAATTAGAGAAAGGTGTAAGTTACATGTATTGATTTTTTAAACTAGAGAATGGAGAGTTAATAAGATTTCTCTCTGGGCTCTTAACAACTAAATCCAACATCTAGATGCCAAAGCTTCAGATATGAACATATCCACCACATCATTTTTCATAATAATGAAAATGTATAAGCAATCTCCAACATTAGAAGAATGACAAAGTACATTCATTTGTATTAAAAATGATACATATGGGACATATATAGCAATATAAAAACACATGATATTGAAAATAAAATGCAGATATGAAAGTATAAAAGCTATAATTGCACTGACAGAAAAACATGAATTTTTTAAAAACTAAGAAAATTGTATTTTAAAATCCTTTTATATCAGAACAACAAAATATGATATTTTCATCTTCTCTACCTTTCAAACTTTCTGGTATGATTATAACAATTTGCCAAGTTCTTTTTGCTGCAGAGCCAGCCTTCTACTAGAGAAGTAGAGAATCATAGGTATTTCTTTTCCTGCCTCCCTTGCAGCTCAGGAGACAACAAGTGACTTAGGATCCACCAATCGGATGTACTTGCATGGGACTGATGTGCTAGAGATAAGTAGTGGGCACCACTGAGGGTGGTCATGGTACGGGAATACTGGGTTTCTGGTGCAGTAGGGGCAGTAGAGCAGGCTTCAGTGGTTGTTCTGCAGACCAGTTCCATGCTGTGGTTTGAGGTGTTTCAGCTTCATGGCTCCAAGCCTAGTTCTCTTACCTACCTAATAACTCTGCAAGTATCCCAACATCCTGTCAACAAGTCTCTTTAAAATTAACTAATGTTGTTAGCTATTAAAAACTCTGATACAGGGCTACGGTTTGGCTACTTTTATAAATATATATGTAGATGTGTATATATATATATATATAGAGAGAGAGAGAGAGAGAGAGATTATAGAAATAGGTACATACCTAAATATATATGAATATATATATTCATATATGCAGATATACTTATGTACATATATATAAAGGGGGTGTTCATTTATTAATTTTTAAGTATTAGGAGCTTTTCACACAAACAAGAACTATATGGTATGATCCATTTTTATTATGCCTGATTGTGATGTACACTTCTTGCATTTAAACGAATACAAGCTCTGGTTTAGAAAAGAATTCTATGGTATGGAAAAAGCACAAATGAATGGATTCTCTGAGAATTTCTTCCCAATGGAAACAAGTGAAATGAGCTGCTAGCATTTCTCTCTGGCTACACCTTACAATTAAATGTAGTCTGTGGAAGCAGGTAGTAAGTATCTCTATTCAACTTTGTAGAAAAGAGCAACTGATGATGTTTAAAATCCATGTTTGGGGCTTCCCAGGTGGCGCAGTGGTTTAGAGTCCGCCTGCCGATGCAGGGGACGCGGGTTCGTGCCCCGGTCCGGGAGGATCCCACATTCCGCGGAGCGGCTGGGCCCGTGAGCCATGGCCGCTGAGCCTGCGCGTCCGGAGCTTGTGCTCCACAACGGGAGAGGCCACAACAGGGAGAGGCCCACGTACCGCAAAAAAAAAAAAATCCATGTTTGGATCTGTGCATTGCACAGTGACTGATCCATGGAATACAAGTGCTGTTTGTTATATAAAAAAAGGACACTTATTTTATGATGTTTCCATTCCATTAGAACATACTAAATTAGGCTCTACATCTCCTCCTATGCTCAGTACACATTGCCCATAGCAGGTATCCAATAAATATGCAAATACTGAACGGATAGTGAACTATCCTGAACTGCACATCATTTTTACAGGTTCAGGTCCCCTAGAGGAAGACAAGCTCAGGGTTCTTCTTCTTAGTCTCTTAGTTAAAAACAACCAGGCAACTATTACTGTCCATCCCTGCAAAAAGTCTCAGCCTTTAGCAGTCACCCTTGTTCACTTATTTATTCATCTGACACTGCGCAGTGATGGCATTGACCCAACACCCCCATGGGGTAGGTAAGTGTCCACTACTGCCACCTCACAAGTGGATGAAGCATCCCTAAGTTGGAGGAAGTAACCATTTCTGCACAGACAGACAATAAATACAGAACAGGGTCAAGTTCATCTGCTGGAGGGTGTTCACTGCATGGTCCAGTTTAAATATCTTTTGAAATGCAAAATTGTTCTTTGAAACCAAAATTGTTCAATTCTGATAGAAAGTATTGATGAGTATGAACTGTGTGTAAGTCTCTCTAATAAAGGAGCAGGAGAAGGGGTACCACAACAGAAACAAATGAGGATGCCCACAAAACCAACTTCTCCCAAGAATAAGCATTTGGTTAATTCACATTTCAAAAAGAGGGAGAATTCCCCTTCTTATTTAAGATGCCAAAATCCATCGTGTCACAGTCAATAAAAAGTGCAATATCAAATCTATAATACATTCACGAAAGCCAGTTACATCCTTCTGTCATCCTGGATATGGAAAGGCTGAGTAGGTACTAGAACCAAAACAATTCAAGGGCATGCATTTTATCATGCTATTAGCACGTTTGTTATGATGCTATAAATTCACTGGCTTAGTTTACATGCTGGTGACACCTGTGGAACTGCCTGGCTCTACCCTCCTGTCCAATGAGCTGTGCTATTATTTATATCCAAGAAGAGTCGACTGCATTATCATAAATGAGATGCAGTTCATCACTGCGCCTGGTGCTCAAGTATCTCAGGGGCTGAAAACTGAGTCACCTTCGGGCAGACTCAACTATGTCACTGCTCCATTACCTCAGCTTCTTCTTTGGACCCTTAGAAAAACCTTATATTACAAACGTAGGGCAAATGAGAGCTCTCAAGGAAGATCTCCTAAAGAAAAATAATGGCATAAAACATGAAATGCAACACACAACATGCTTCCTTCATATATTTGGACAGAAATGTCACGCACATACCAGTAACACTACTATGTTGCTCATTAAACAATGATAAAACAAGCTCATTTAAAAATCTTAAAACAAAGGAAACTACAAACAAGACAAAAAGGCAACCCTCAGAATGGGAGAAAATATTTGCAAACGAATCAACAGACAAAGGATTAATCTCCAAACTATATAAACAGCTCATGCAGCTCAATATTAAAAAAAACAAACAACCCAATCAAAAAATGGGCAGAAGACCTAAATAGACATCTCTCCAAAGAAGACATACAGATGGCCAAGAGGCGCATGAAAAGATGCTCAACATCACTAATGATTAGAGAAATGCAAATCAAAACTACAGTGAGGTGCAACCTCACACCAGTTAGAATGGCCATCATCAGAAAATCTACAAACAACAAATGCTAGAGAGGGTGTGGAGAAAAGGGAACCCTCTTGCGCTGTTGGTGGGAATGTAAATTGATACAGCCACTATGGAGAACAGTATGGAGGTTCCTTAAAAAACTAAAAATAGAATTACCATATGACCCAGCAATCCCACTATTGGGCATATACCCAGAGAAAACCATAATTCAAAAAGACACGTGCACCCCGATGTTCACTGCTGCGCTATTTACAATAGCCAGGTCATGGAAGCAACCTAAATGCCCATCGACGGACAAACGGATAAAGAAGATGTGGTACATATATGCAATGAAATATTACTCAGCCATAACAAGGAACAAAATTGGGTCATTTGTAGAGACGTGAATGAATCTAGAGACTGTCATACAGAGTGAAGTAAGTCAGAAAGAGAAAAACAAATATCGTATATTAATGCATATATGTGGAACCTAGAAAAATGGTACAGATGAACCAGTTTGCAGGGCAGAAATTGAGACACAGATGTAGAGAACAAACGTTATGGACACCAAGGGGGGAAAGCGGCGGGGGGTGGTGATGTGATGAATTGGGCTATTGGGATTGACATGTATGCACTGATGTGTATAAAATGGATGACTAATAAGAACCTGCTGTATAAAAAAAATAATAAAATTCAAAAAAAAATCTTAAAACAATAGAGACAAATGTAAATCTAGAACACAATGCCCCATCTCATTCCTCTCTTTGGGTTCTACTCTTTAATCAATTTTAGAGTTGACATGTACTTTTTATATTTCTAGGCTAATTCAAATAGAATTAAATAAAAATACAATCACATATATAAAATATATGCATTTATTTATTTAATTTAACATCTTTATTGGAGTATAATTGCTTTACAGTGGTGTGTTAGTTTCTGCTTTATAACAAAGCGAATCAGCTATACATATACATATATCCCCATATCTCCTCCCTCTTGCGTCTCTCTCCCACCCTCCTTATCCCACCCCTCTAGGTGGTCACAAAGCACCGAGCTGATCTCCCTGTGCTATGCGGCTGCTTCCCACTAGCTAGCAATTTTACATTTGGTAGTGTATAATATATGCATTTAGAACAAATATTTGGTTTTGTGATGCATACGCTTTCGTAGTTTGCTTTTTCAAAAATATGTATTATTATATTATAGACAACTAGATCGATCTCCCTTTTTAAAAGCACCCACCTAGTGTTCCATTCTATTAATAAATTTTTCAATAATTCCCAGATTGAAGGACATTTAGGTGGTTCCCAATTTTTACTATAGTAAGTAATACAGAATTGGATATTGTTGCATTCATGAACACATTGCACTGTTATATGATCTTTGCGGGGGCTGGAATCTTTAAGGTGGAAGATGGTTGGGCAAAGAGAGTGCCTGTTTTACATGTTGGTAGAAGCTGCTCAAACTCTCTGCCAAAAGGCTGTTCCACTTACAGTCCCACCAAAAGAGGATCCGAGTGTCCTCTTACCCACACCCTCCCCAATGCTGACTCCAACAGGTTTGAGAAGCTTTCTAACAATTTTTACAAGCAGCTTAAAGAATGAGTGTCACCTTTTCTTTAGGAAACTTTAAGACGCTTGACTTCAAAGAAATCACAGGTAAAGCTCCTGCCTTAAAGATAATTACAGTGTAAGGGGAAATTGCAACAAGGAAGACAACTAAAAAATACCCAAGACCGTACCCAAGGAAGCTAACTAAGCAAAGTGATGATAAGCTTCTATGATAAAGCACTTTGGTAGTCTCTTAGGTTGGGATTGACTCGTTACTTTTTTTTTACCTTAAAGTGATTGCTCCTTTTTTGTTTTCAATTTTGAAAATTTGGGAAGAATGATATACTAATAACCACCTTCCAGCACCCAGAGTGAAAAAATTGTAAATATCGCCATGTTGGCTTTAGATTAAATACTGGAGATATTTAATAAGTCCCTTAGGTTCCCTCGTCCAGTCTTATTCCCCTTTCTCCCTCCCCAGAGGCAACTATTACACAGAATTTGTTTTGTATCCATCCAGTCCATGTTTTATGCATTTACAACATAGCACCTATAAAGCATCTGTGTTATTTTGGATGATTTTATTTAAAGAAACACAAATGTTGACCATATGTATATCTGAACCAACTTGCTTTTATCACTTGATATTACATTGCTCAGATCTATCCACAATAACATATACACATCTAATTCATATATCTTCCTGATGCTATGATGTAACCCATCCCATTACTGATAGACATTTAGTTTGATTGTGATTTGTTGCAATCAGAAGCAATGCCACAGTGAACATTCCTGTGTCTCCTTTGTGGTTTCTTTAGGATATAAACCTTGAAATGGAATTGCTAGATGGTAGGTTCTGCACACTGAAAACTTTATTAAATGTTGCCAAAATGTTCCCAAGGTATTTGAACAATCTATGGTCCCACTAACAACATATAAGGGTTTTGATTTCCCTGTTCTGTCCAAATATGGTATGGTATTATCAGGCTTTCTAATTTTTGCCAATCTGGTTGTACATAAAATAGTATATGTTATCGTTTGAATTTGCAGCTCTCTAATTATAAATCGGGTTGAGTTTTTGTAAACTGTCTATCTTTCTTTGCCCTTCCTCTCAACCCACTATTTTCTTATTGATTTTTAGAACTTCTTTATATATTGTGGCTACTAATCCTATGCCTGTCATTTATGTTATTGATACTATTTTCCTATTTACTGCCTGTCTTTTAGTTTTGCTTCCATTTAACTACTTCTACCTTCCTTGAAAATGGTTCAAGAATAAAAGCCATAGGAAGAGATCTTTCATTTTCATTTGTCCCATTTGCATTTGTGCTTCATTAACTTTCCAAAGTAAAACGAAAAAGTTAAAAAAAATAAAGTATAAACTGTTTTTAAAATTATTTCAGAGAAAATTATTGTTAATAATATTATTAGGGAACTAACCCATAAACATTATAGTTAAATTGTCAATCTATAACACTGGCTTCTGAAGATTGGAAAATCTTTTTTTTTTTTTTTTTTTTCAGTATGAGGGCCTCTCACTGCTGTGGCCTCTCTCGTTGTGGAGCACAGGCTCTGGACGCGCAGGCCCAGCGGCCATGGCTCACGGGCCCAGCTGCTCCGCAGCATGTGGGATCCTCCCGGACCGGGGCACAAACCCGCGTCCCCTGCATCGGCAGGCGGACTCCCAACCACCGCGCCACCAGGGAAGCCCAACTTTTTTTAAAATGAAAACTTTTGTATACAAATAGATTCACTATTTAAATACATCACTAACAATGATATTCATATTTAAGACAGAAGATTAAAACCTTATATGATAACTAAGAATCACCTCTGTGGCCTTTCATGTTAAAAGTCAAATAATCACAGCATTAATGACTCCACTTTTATAATATCATCTCCTGAAAGTGTGGTTTAAACTTAACAGAATTTTAGCAGCATGTAAAGAAAATCACCTTTTCCTATAATCATAATCATCAAAGACATACTTTCTAAGGACTTATATTAAATAAATTTTATCACATAAATAATCTCAACTTTAAAGCAAAACTGATAGTACAAAGGAACTAACTCTAATACAAATCTTCAGAAACTGTGTTTGCTCCTATAGGAAGAAAAGCTCTTAGATTGTTCCTAAGGAGAAAAATAAATCCTGAGCGGAATTACCAAATAAAAGAACATAAACAAAACACTAAAGCTTTTAATGCATCTTGCCAAATTTTCATCCAGAAAAACTGCACCAATTTGCATTATTATCAGCAGTGTATAAGGGTCCATTTCTCCACACACTGCAAGAGATTAAATAGCAATGTAGTAAACGAACCACAAATACACAAATATCAATGGGGTTAAAAAAAAAAAAAAAAAAAGTCTTACCATTATTTTATTTGGTATTATTTAATATTGCTATTTTAATATGATTTTTAACAATAATGATTTTGTTACGTTTCTTAAAGTGCAACTATTTTTTAATTGTCAGATTTTAAAAAATTCAGCTACATAGTAATTATTTTTAATGGGAATAAGGTGATGAAGGGAAATACTATTCAATTTTAAACTCAAGCCAAATAAATATTTACTATTTTTAAGCCCCTCCTGAGACAATTCTGAGAAACTCTTTTTTGAGCCCAGAAGAAATGTCTTGTTTCTTCTTTCTTTCAGACACTGTTTATTCTCAAGTTTTGGGGAGTTTGCTCTCATACATTTAAAGAGTATGTGGAGAGATGAGTGGTCTTGAGGAAAACTCAATATTAGAAAGGACAGCCAATGGCCTAAGCTAAGGTAAAGCAGATGATCTACCCAAACTAGACAGTGCTCAAAACTGACAGGGACAGAAGCCTGCGTCTCCTGTCTGAAATCAAAGGTAATTTCAGCTGTAAGTTTTGCCACTGTAACCCCGGCCTTTGGACCGGGACTGGAGGAGAATACTACATCTACTTGTAGACTAATTTCATCCGTATCATCTCGGTGCTGTCCATGATGTCCCTCCCCAGTAGAATACAACCTTCATGAAAGCAAGACCTTTGTGGTTTTTTATTTGTTTTTCTGTTTGTTTCACTGCTGTTTTCTCAGCACCTCTAACAGTGCCTGGCGCATAAATACTTAACAGATTTGTGTTGAATTACTCAACGAATAAATGACCCATTTATTCATTCAAGCAGATTGACCCACAGGGCCCCATCTCTAAATATTGGATGAGCTTTTCTCATCCAATGCTTCCAAAGAGATCATATACAGGAAAGTTTGGGACATAGAAAGTAAAAATTCCAGAGATAAATAGCCTATTTAAGTTATATGTCAAGTTTTAAATCCCTTTCATCCTTTAAGTACCAATACTAAGGGTATTACAGCATAGTGGTTAGCAACATGAGATTATCTGGGGACACGGGGAGAAGATCAAATACAAACTCCATCACTCCTATTTGCGTGGCATTCAATAAAGTGTTTAACTTCTTTCCAAGCAAAACAGTCATTAACAGCACCTCCCTCACACTAACAACATAAGTACCTAATGTGATAATTTATGTAAAGTTCTTAGCACAGTGACCAGTATATATCAAGTAGCCAACAAATAAAAGCTGCTGGTTTATTGTGTACTTGTGAGCAAAGAAGTAGAAAAGGCAGTGTGTTGACAGCATCTATTCTAAATCACACCCAACAGTCTAATGGTTGCCAGTCTTCATTCTAGACCCTCTCCACTTAGGCATCTTATAAAATAGGCAAAAAGAAACTCAATCACAGTCCTCCTGGACAGATTCTGCAATCCACTTCGGAAGCTACCAGGGTTTAATCAGTCTTGTGACAAGCACTCTGAAGTCACTTCCTAAATGTTAAATAATTATATCATTAAAGACCATGAAGAATCAGACTTAGAAAAAATTGAAGATTAAACAAATGGACTTAGACATAACTCACCCCTCTGCTATTTGGGAGAATTCTGAAATGCTTCAGTTAAAGTGTCTTAAGAGAAAGACACCTAGCAGAATGCCAGATCATAGCATTCACTAACCAGAGTAATAAAGCAAAGTTTCAATTTTACCTCTCTAAAAACTGTCACCATATACACAACAATTAACCATTAAATTTTACTTTAAAAGATAACAACAGAAGAACAAATTGGAGGGCAGATACCACCTGACTTCAAGACTTACAAGCGGACTTTCCTGGTGGAGCATGGTTAAGAATCTGCATGCCAATGCAGGGGACAGGGGTTCGAGCCCTGGTCCAGGAAGATCCCACATGCCGCGGAGCAACTAAGCCCATGCTCCACAACTACTGAACCTGCGCTCTAGAGCCCGTGAACCACAACTACTGAACCTGCGCACTAGAGCCCGCGAAACACAGGTACTGAGCCCGTGGTCCACAACAAGAGAAGCCACCGCAATGAGAAGCCCTCACACCACAAGGAAGAGTAGCCCCCGCTCGCCGCAACTAGAGAAAGCCCGCGCACAGCAACGAAGCTCCAACACAGCCAAAAATAAATAAATAAATTTATTTTTAAAAAAAGACTTACTAGCTACAGTAAGCAAGAAATTTTGATACTGGCGTCATGACAGACAGATCACTGGAACTGAACAGAGAGTACAGAAGCAGACCGACATATACATGAACAACTGATTTTTGACAAAGGTACAAAGGCAATGCAATGGAGTAAGGACAGTCTTTTCAACAAATGATACTGGAACAACTGGACATCCATATGAAGGAAAATGAACTTCAACCCATATCTTCCAATATATACAAAAATTGTTCAAAATGGATCATAAAACTTAAAGCTGTAAAACTTCTAGAATAAAAATTAGGAGGAAATCTTTATGATTTCGGGTTAGACAAAGAGTTCTTAGAAATGACACCAAATGACAGTAAAGGAATAAATTAATAAATTGGGCTGTATCAAAATTCAGAACTTTTGCTCTTCGACAGACACTATTAATAGGATGAAAAGATGAAACACAAACTGGGTGAAAACGTGTGCAAAGCATATATCTGATAAAGGACCTCTAGATCCAGAAGAAATAAAGAACTCTCAAAATAAATAAGACAACCCATTTTTAAAATGAGCAAATGACTTGCACAGACACTTCACCAAAAGAAGGTATACAGATAACAAATAAGTAAAGGAGATGTTCTACATTATCAGTCATAAAGGGAAATGCAAATTAAAACCACAATGAGCTAGCATTACATGTCTATCACTATACACACTACTAGAAAATTAAAAAGGCTGACCATACCAAGTGTTAGAGAGAATGCAAAAAAAAAAAAAAAATGGAGCTCTCATACATTGCTGCTGAGAATAGAAAGTGGTGAAACCACTTTGGAAAAAACATTGGAAGTTTCTTAAATATATGCCTATTGTATGATTCAGCTGGTCCACTTTCAGGTATTCATGTAAGAGAAAAGAAAGGATGCATTTATACAATGATTTGTATGCAAAAGTTTATAGGAGCTTTATTTGTAATATTCCAAGACTGGAAACAACCCCAAAAGTCCACTGAAGGGTAATTGGATAAACAAGTTGTGGTAAATCCATACAAAGGAATACTACATAGCGATATAAAGGAACAAGCTATTCATACATGCCACAACACTGCTGAATCTCAAATTAATTATGGTTGAAAGAAGCCAGACCCCCTGCCCCCAAAAAAGAGTACATACTGTAGAAATCCTTATTTATTAAACTCTAGAAAATGCAAACTAATCTATAATGATAGAAATCACATCAGTGGTTGCCTGGTGATGAGGGGAGAAGGGCTGAGCTGGGTGAGAAGGAGGGATGATAAAGAGGCACAAGGAAACTTTTGAGGGTAAAGGACATGCGATTCTCTTGACGGAGGTAGCCATTTTGCAGGTGTATAATATATCAACATTTATCAAAATATATACCTTCACAATATGTGCAGTGTATCATATGTCAATTATGCCTCAATAATATGAATGTGCTGTGCCAACATTCATATGTATATATGTATATATATATATATATATATATCTATATATATATATATCTATATTCTCACTTATCTTTACCACCCTGTAGGTAGGTATTATTTACTCCTGTTTTACAGAGCACTGGAGAAATGTAGACTGAGATTTCTTTTTCTCTCTCAATTAACTCTGCATCATACCAACTACTTAATATGTACTAGGAACTGTCCTAAGAGCCAGGATCATGCAAAGATCTGGAAGTCATTTCCTTACTTACAGCCTATTAGGGTGAAAATAACTAATGGTAGTAGAAAGGATAAAGTGGTAATAAGTGCTGTAAGTGGAATACAAGCAAAATTCCATGAAGGAGGTGGGTGGAGAGTGGGGGAGAGGGAGGGGGAGGGGAGGGGAGGAAAAGTCAAGGAATGTTCTACAGAGAAGGCAGTGTTTGAGCTGGGCCTTACTGGTTGGAAAAGCAATTGGCCGAGGACAGATGGAGACAGAGGGCAGACCAGCAGAAGATATTATGAGCACGCTGTCGGCACTTCTGCTGCTATTTTTCATGCTGGTCAATGCCTAGTGTGGGCAAATACACAAAATCTAAAATTGGTTAAGTATCTCAGCCTTTCTCTTGGTCTTCAGTATGGTTAAATGGTGGGGATGCAATGAAGTGTCAATTTTTAAACTATCAGCTATGTATTGTCACTTTTGTTCATTACAGTATTTCCAGTGTGCAGTAACCCTGTTTGGCACGTAGTCAGAACTAAGTCAGTATTTGTGAAATAAATAAAAATTCTAGAGGACAAAAGTGATGAACAATTATGAGCAATACTGCTTCAAATCAATCATGGCAAGTTGTCTCTAGAGTTTTTATTCAAAACTTGTGGTAATATTAACAGTAAAAATACCAGCCATTAACATTTACTTAGCACTTACTTTTTTGCTTGCATAGGCATTATCTCATATCTCCAACAACCTTATCTTATTATTATTATTGCTTTATGGCATTTATTAACCCACGTGATAAAGCAAAGTTTCAGTTTTAACTCTCTAAAGACTGCCATCACATATTTCCCATTTTGCCAATGGGAAAACAGGAGCTCTCAGAAGTTAAAATTTTGCTGCCAAGAAAACACATATAGGACAAGGCAGAGGCAGAATCCCATGCGATCTGATTCCAGGGCCATTTGCTCACACACTCCTGAAACACCTCCTACACCAAGGCAGAGGTAGAAGCTATGACATCTAGAAGGGAGTTGAGTTTCTGAATTCCAACTCCAGTCAATTCTGGAAAGGACCACCGTGTCTCAACTAGTGGCAATTCAACAACACCCCTCCACTGACCATCGATCCAAAAAAAAAGAAAGAAGTTCCCAGAGACAAGCCTGCTTCTTGACATAGTTAACAAAATGAGCTGTCTTCAGAGAAGAGGACCTTACCTGCCTCATCACCCGAGAGTTGGTCATGGTCAGAAGCAGGTCTCAGGTCATACAAGAGAGTAAGTACAATCAACAGAGCAATAGACAAATCATACTCATTACTCTGAATTCATTGATCAAGTGTTCTAAACCAGACTTTGCTTATCATCAGAAACTATGAGGGCGTTTTTAAAACATAAAGATGGAAAGGGCACTTCCAAAGTATAGGTCTGTGTCTAGCTATGTTTATTTTTAAAAGCTCACCAGGGTATCCCAATGATTAGCTAGTTTGGAAATCACTACACTCAATTGCAAACTAGACCCACTTCCTAGGGAAAAAACGGTTCTTATCATACACATTGAATTTTCATCTCTATGGCTTCAGAATAATTGAAACTAAAACCCATGAAATGTGGTCAACTTAAAAGGGAAATCTAATTCCTAAACTCTTTGAAGACTAAGAGACCACAACTTATAATCTCTACAAACAAAATTGGAAATGATGAAACTTCATAGAAAATACCATTACTGCATTATTTCAATTATTCTATATTTTTGTAAAACAACAAAAAAGTAATTTTAAAATACAAAAACAAATCCTTTTAGATTGGGGTGGGTTTTTTGGGTGTTTTTTACCTTGAAATATAAAGTACATATTAAAATGTTACAGATGCAATTCCAGCTAAATATGAACTGCCAATAACCAACTCAAAAGGCAAGCTCTTTAAAGACAAAGACTTGAATGTGTTGCCATCTCAGTGTTCCAGAGGTTATAAGTGTAACAAAGACTGCACAGTAATTAGAAGTAGTATTTTTGTCAGAAGATCAAACCAGTGTGTCCTATGTTAAAAAAAAAAAAAAAAAAAAAAAAAAGCCTCAGGCTGGTTTTCAAAGGGGTCTATTTTATACCAGAATAACCTATGAGCTCTCTGTTTCACCCTTCATTTGGAGGAAAATATAAATCATCCTCACAAGCCCACTGGACAGCTAGTTCACTCAAACAGAAAAATCAAGGGATGAAGAGTGAGTCATGGATTAAACTGCAATTCCTTTCAATAAACATTTACTGAGCCCACAGTATGTCCCAGTACTATTTTGTTTGCTGAGGCCCCAGCAATAAGCCAAGATCCATGTCCTCATGAAGTTAAAACTGAACTTTAAGAATAAATATATTAAGAATGGAAGGCTCATAAGTTTATATAAATGGAAAGATTGAGGATGCACAAGAAATAACCTATCACTGGAGAAACAAAAGAAAAAATTAGAAAAAGGAACAACCACAAAACACGAAAGTATTTCTTCCTATTAGATATTATGACTCTGCTGTAAAAGGTTTCAATTTCACCGATGGCCACCTATTCACTTTTACTTTCACAAGCATGGGGACATAATCTACCAGTCAGGCCCCCTCTTCACTGCCAGCTGGATGGGGGCCACATCTCAATTTCCAATACAAAGCAAACAGCTCTAAAGCAAACGGCATTTCTACCACTTCCCCCAACCTTGCCAGACTAGCCAGGGTTCCATTTCCTTCTACTACCCCCATGCCGGCACAGAGGGGCCAACTCCAAGTCTGTAGCACATGCATTTGCAAGATAGATTCATGCTGGGATAAACATGTCAGTTAACTGCCTACACCACGAGCTCTTAATGACATAGGATAGGAATCTATACTCAAAACACAGTATATCTCGGAAACTTGAAGTACCGCCCAAGTTTTTCTGCAACTGTCTGAACGAGGCAGGTGGTGACATGTTAAATGCCTGGTTTCACAATTTACCATCATAATAATCAGTTTCTTCATCTGGTTACAACCTATAAAGAAGTATGGAGCAACTCATAAAATAGGACCAACTGTCCTATCTCAAAACACGGTGATTAGACCATGAGCCACTGGGAGAAAAATAATTGAGCAACAGCTAACCTCCACGGGCTCATGCACTATTCATTCTAAGTGTATGCCAACAAAGGCATTCGTAAAGAAATCTGAACCATGGGAGAGGGACAGAGGATGAATAGAAGAGTAGCTTCAATGGCATAATGGCTAAAAACTTGGGTTTGTAAATAGAAAGCTGTGCTCAAACCCATGAAATTTATCTTGACAAAATGGAAATTGTAAAAACTGTTATAAAAACATAATTTTAAAAAAGAGCCAGAACACTTACATCATTAATAGCAAACTATTCATATTTAGGGAAAAAATGCTCTAATTGAAGCTAAATATTACTAATTTTAACACAGAAGCAAAATATTACTGAAGATATACTGTATTTTAAAAACTCACTTTGATTCTCATAGCAGCATTATTTACAATTGCCAAGACATGGAAGCAACCTAAGTGTCCATCAACACATGCATCGATAAAGAGGATGTGCTTACACACACACATACACACACACACACACACACACACACACACACACAATGGAGTACTACTTAGCCATAAAAAAGAACAAAAGTTTGCCATCTGCAGCAACATGGATAGACTTGGAGGGCACTATGCTAAGTGAAATAAGTCAGACAAGGAAAGACAAATACTGTATGATACCACTTATATGTGGAACTGAAAAAATACAACACACTAGTCAATATAACAAAAAGAAGCAGACTCACAGATATAAAAACAAACTAATGGTTACGGGGGTGGGCAATAGAGGGGTAGGAAGTAGGAGGTACAAACTACTGGGTGTAAGATAGGCTCAAGGATGTATGGTACAACACAGGGAATATAGCCAATATTTTTTAATAACTGTAAATAGAGTTTAAACTTTAAAAATCGTATAAAAAAGAACAAAACAAAGATTAATTGACGATAAATTTTTTAAAAATCCCTTTGGTTCATATCACTGCTAACTTAGTTAAACAGCAATTCCTTTTATCTAGCTTATCTGGGAGTATGCTGCTTGAAATTACAATCAAAACCCAAGTTATAGACATAAAGTTACACTGTAGCAACTTCATCCATCAACACATGAATCGATTCACACAAGTCATTCCATCCTCACAGGTTTTTGTTTTTCTTTTTCTTCTTCTTTTGAATTGAAACGACTTTTCTGGGGAGATGTGCAAAAGGGGACTTCCAGTGCTTAACATATTTTAAACCCACTTTTCCTATGTAGGTATTACCTTCCCAGGCAAATTCTTCTAATTTTAATAGTAACAAATACAGGACTAGCACAAAGTAATATCTCCAAAGTAGACACTGTATCATCACTTTTTATCAATACTCTGTCCATCTACTGCATTTTTCCCTTAGGGAGCACTGCCCCTCATCCTTTATTTGCCTTAATTATGTTACTTTTGTTCTTGAACAAATTATCTAGTCAAATATTCCCCAAATATTCACAACATAACTTCCTCTTATATTCATATAAGCTGCTTCTTCCTTAATGAAGAAAGAGCTGGCTGCATGCCTCCATCCACTCTTTATCCTCTTCTATCAGCTTTTGTCAACTAGAGCCCAAAAAGAAGGTCACTAGTCAGTGTCACCTCATGAGTCAATCAGTATAAGCACAGAGAACAAAGCTGTGGGAGGTGTTTGGATAAACAGCACCAGGAAGGATGAAAAGAAATTCAAGTAATGGTACCACACATATTATGCAAAACTGATTAAGGAGGAACTCTTGGAAAAAGAGAGCGAGAGAGACAGAAAGGGTTTAGAAACAGAAGATAGGGAAGAACAAGACAGGGAAGTATTACATTTTTTAATTTGGGGGAGAAAGGTTATTTATCATTGAGGCAAAAATAAACCAGGTGCAACAGGGCTGGGTGAGGTGAGCCTTAACTGGGAGCAGAGCAAGGGACCACCCACTCACTGCCATCAGAAGGGTAGCAGAGAAAGCCCCCATCACTGCCAGCCATTATTTTCTCTGAAAATCCATCATTTCCGCCCCCGCCCCATGCCAGCAGAAGTCAAGTCCTCTTAACATACATTTAGACTTCTTGGGGGAAATCACGTAAGTTACTCACTCTCAGCAAGGCTTTCTTGATTCATCAGATCTAAAAACAGGAGTACAGATGTGGGCAAGTCTCTGAAAACACGTGTCTGCTTTACTGTCATGTCCCCAGGTAGACCCCAAGGAGAGATACCACCCAGAGGTAACTCAAGCCTAAACAAAGCCAGTGGCCCTTAAAATCATTTCTGTCCGAAGTCACCTGCATTTTTTTTTCTTTTTGCCTGCAATTGGTTGATCCAGAAATTCAGGTCTTCTGAATTTACAAAGTCAACAAGGACATTATTCTCCTCAGGTGAATTTTCTCCAAGTAATTTCAGGAGAAACCTTCATGCTGTCAGGCCAAAGTAGCAGAGATTGTATGGGAGCTGGTGTTTCCCTGAAGAGCTTTGGTGCGCACACTCTCAGAGGATGGACTAACACCCCCTTGAGATGAGAATTCTTCGCAAAATCACCCGCCCATGATGGTTCAGAAAGGAATAACAGGCTCACGCTCTCTCGACAAACAGCAGACAACACTTCCTAAAACTTAAGTCTGGTGACCCTGGCCAGTACCTTTCCATGGCTTCCCACTGCTCCTGGGAAAAAGACACGAATCCTAAAGATGGTCTGCACGGACCTGGGGGCTCTGGCTCTTGCCTACCTTTTAGCCTTGGACTCTACAATTCTCACTCTCACTCTCTGCCCACAACCACCCAGACTTATTTTCTTATTTCCTGGAGCTGCCAAACCCTCTGGCACTGCAGGGCCCTGGCCACATGCTTTTCTTTACACCCTGAAATGTCACCTCCCCACAGACTTCACAGAGTTAACACCTACGCTTCCTTCAGCTCCAGGATCACTTTCAGAGAATTCTTCCCTACCAAAACTCTTCCCCTGCCTTTTGCTGTACATTCCCACAGACCTTCTTGTTTTCCTTCATAGCACATGAGTTTTGAATTGTCCATTCACCTTTTGGGGTAGTGCTGTGAAAACTGTGTGACTAAGTGTCCATCTCCCCCACTTTACAGTAAGCCTCCCCAAGTTGCCCTGAAGAGTCACAATGTCTCCTGGCCAACCAGGCTAGATCTAGCCGCCTAGATGTATTAATAGCAAAGAAGGAGTGGGTGTGTCGAGACAGGGGTCAGCCAACCATGGAAGCAAAGGGCAAGGGGTCTGGAGCGGAGAATCTCGGGAAGGAGAACAACGTCTATGTCTGGTTTTAATCGGCACTGGATCCCTCGCACACAGAGGCTCAGTAACTATTTGTTCAATAAATGAATGACTATGTACTCATTTCCCTTTCCTCCCTGTTCATTCATTCTACAGATCGGCAGCTCCAACTTTCCTCCTTCCTTCCCCTCAATCTACTCTTTCAAAGGTCACAGTGACCTCCCAATGGAACAATCTAATGGACACATTTCAACCCTTCACTTCTTGGACACACATGTCATGGCTACTATTGATCAGCTGTTCTTCCACCTCCAAACTTTTCTATCACATCATGTTCTCCAAGTTTTGTTCCTAGCTTTTGCATCTCTTCATAGTTTCTAAATACTTTGCCCTTCTCTAGTGGCGTGTTCCAGAGTTCTTCTCAAGGCCCACATCTTCTCTCACAACACTCTCTCTGGTGACCTCATACTCTCTCTGAATTAAAATACTATACTACTGAGGCCCAGATGTGTGGCTCAAGCTCAGACTTGGCTCCAGGAGCAGATGGATTCCCATATCTTGATCACAAAACCTTTGCCCATCTCTCCAGTCTCACCCTCAGCATGGCCAGCCTTCTCTTTGTTCTTTGTTGCCTCTCCACTGCCACAGGGCCTTTGCACAGGTAGCTCTCTCTGCCAAATTGAAATCTATACACTCTTCAGACCACTGGCCAGGTGAATATAGGAAAGCCTTCTCTGACTATATCAAATCCTCCCAGCTCCCATGGCACTGTGCCCTTCTCTTATCTGATACCTGTCGACACTGCAGCTATACATCATTTCTAGGATGATCTGATTAGCACTTGCCTCCTCTGATAGCAGTGAGATTGACAAGGGCCCATAAAAATCCTCACACCAAGAACAATGCCTGGACATTGCTGGCACTCAATAAAATATACGTTTTTTATATTAACTCCCACTTAATATCTTTATAAGAATTAGTACAGAATAACGGTGAATAGCACAAGCTATAAATCAAGTAGATTTGACTTTGCTAGCTTGTTTGCTCATTTATTCATTCAATAAGAGTTGTTCTTTTTTTTTTTATGAGGGCTTACTACATATTGGATACAACGTAAAATGCTCACCATCAGAGGTGAACGAAAGAGATACAATCCCCACTCTGGAAGATTTGAAGCCTAGATCTACTACTTACTAACCATGTAGAGACTAGCAGTCAGCAAATTTCTTCTAGAAAGACCCAGAGAGTAAGTATTTTCAGCTTAGTGGGCCATGAATTCTCTGTTGCACTACTCGACCCTCTATCATAGTGTAAAAGCAGCCACGGACCATGTGAAAATGAGTGACCATGGCCGTATTCTAAGAAAATTTTACAAAACAGGCAGTGGGCAGAACATTGGCCTGTGGACATTGTTTGCCAAAGCCAGGTGTAGACTGATTTCTTAACCTCTAGGTTCAATTTTCTTCTACGTAAAATGGATAGAATATTATGCTTTATTCCTTCTCCTTTTTTTTTTTTTTTTTTTTTTTTTTTTTTTTTTTTTTGCGGTACGCGGGCCTCTCACTGTTGTGGCCTCTCCCGTTGCAGAGCACAGGCTCCGGACGCACAGCCTCAGCGGCCATGGCTCACGGGCCCAGCCGCTCCGCGGCATGTGGGATCTTCCCAGACCAGGGCATCGGCAGGCGGACTCTCAACCACTGCGCCACCAGGGAAGCCCTATTCCGTCTCCTTTTTATCTAGTAAGTTTCCATTCACTTTACCCTTTAATTTTTTTTAACTAATGCTTTCTTATGTCTCCTAAGACTTCTAGAGTCCATTCTTTCAAAATTGATTCCCCCAATTAGTTTGACACCCTCCCTGCCTCCAATCATATTCCTCTAAAACTGATAGATCTCCCACCTCTACCAGCTCCCAGAGGTATCCACCTGACCATTCCTGTCCTCCTCTAAAATAAAAATAAATGAACAAACACATGGAAACAAAGACACATGTCATCAGCAGCTACCCAACACCCGCTACACTGGATCCAAGCTCCTCAGGGTCACGTACAGGCCGTTTTATCACCTGGCTGCTGCTCACACGACCAGCGTCACCTCCCAACACTCCCTCGGTCTCACCTTCTACTATCTTGCATTTCACTGCTTCACACCAGAATCTAGAACGTGCACTGCGGGTTCCTTCCTCTCCTCACGCCACGCTCCCTTCTCCTAGTCCTTCCGGAATGACCCTACTTGTTCTTCACGGTTCCACTCAACAGGAACCACTCCAGGGATACTTTCCTCACCTACTGAGGCAGAACTACAGTCCCTCCATGTGCGCACAGCACCACCCCGCAAGGCAGCCCGACCGCCTTCATCGTTGGAGAAGGAAACACTGCAGCGCTCGAAAGCTTTAAGGGCACTAGCTAATATTTGTGCAGTGCTTTCCTACTTGTCCTTCAAGACTCCACGCAAAGGCCACCTCAGTGGCCGTGCTGTGTACTTCACATACATTAATTCATTAGTTTATCACAACTGTGAAGTGGATTCAGGTGTTTCTGCTCTAACTCCATTTATACTGTCCTGAGAAAATGTCCCGTTCTGCAGAATCACACACTACGTATAACAAGGCATTATAGGAAAAGAGAAGGTTAGGGGCAACCTCTCTAGACCTCTGGATCTTTGTAACCAGAGCATGAATAACAACCATCGGTATATTCTAATTCAACACCAGCTGGTTAAATTTCTACTGGCATTTGCAGCCAGCTTCACAGACAGTTTTCAACCCTTAGTCTCCTGCTTCCACCCTTCAAAAGGTAGATCTTGTATGGTAAGTGCTTCTAATGTAGATCATTTCTTTAAAAATTAAAATCTGATCCTGGATATAGCCTTCGTTGTGAGTGCATTGTGTTAATTCAGAGAGAAACGTCTCTACAGCTCTTCCTCTGCACTCAAATCTTCCGCAGGAGTGGAGCACCATGGAAAGGCAAGCAGTTCTTGAAGCCTAGATGCCACTAAACCTGCAGGAGGGGTGGATGCTTTGTAGATATTTGGCTTATTGTAAAGTCTTCATCTATGGCTAAGGATTTCTCTTTAAATATCATAAATCTTGCCCTTGACTGCCTCAAACATTTACATGCTGTGGAAAAGGAACAAAAGGGGGGCTTCCCTGGTGGCGCAGTGGTTGAGAGTCCGCCTGCCGGTGCAGGGGACACGGGTTCGCGACCCGGTCCGGGAAGATCCCACATGCCGCAGAGCAGCTGGGCCCGTGAGCCATGGCCGCTGAGCCTGTGCGTCCAGAGCCTGTGCTCCGCAGCGGGAGAGGCCACAGCACTGAGAGGCCCACGTACCGCAAATAAATAAGTAAATAATTATGCAATTTAGTTAGGGATGAAAACTTTCTCAACATCGATAATGATCCCCATCACTTGACTGACTCTACAAAGTGGGCCCTGGGGCTCGGAGATGAGAGGCTGTGATTAAATGTACTTTGAATCTCTAATTGCCTAAAAATAATAATGCTTACAAAAGTGAACAGCTAATAAAATTGTATATGGTCACTTGTTTTTAACCAGAGTTCCAGATTCAGAATTGTTGACTTCCCAACCTTTAAGGTAAGGTTTAATTTCAGAATCAGAGTATTCTGACAGCCTCTGACACCTATTAATGTTTCTTGAAAATTAGCCCCAATTTTTACCATTTTCCTCAGTTTTCTACAGGTAGGGATTTAATTGTTGCCTAATTTGGCTGTACATCATCAAAACAAATTCTAAGAATTTTAAGTAATGGGTATAATTTGGGGAGAAGTTAAAAACTGTGGCCAAGCATCACACTCCCCCGCTCCAAAAAAAAAAGTCACTGTTAAGGGAAACTGCATAGTCAGGTGATTTTTAAGAATAAAGATTCCTTGGTGCCGAAAAGTAACTTAATAGTTATTGGTTAAATGAATCTTTATATATTCCATACACATCTAGAGAAATTAATTCTGGATTGTGTGTAGAATCAAATTCCCTCAACTTTTGCCAAAACATTAACGTTTTGATCATTTTTCAAGAACCCATTGTGTGGTTCAATCATCATGGACTTGGTGTGTGACTCTGGTTGAAATGCTGATGGCAGTGATCAACATTAATAAGTATTGTGCTAGACACAGTGCTAAGTGCTTTGCAAGCATCATGTCACTTATTTCTCATAGTAACCCTTTGAGCTAGGGACTTGCATTATTCTTGTCATGCAGACAAGGGCACTGAGGTTCAGAAAGGATTTGGGCACTGTGCATCTTACTCTAGAGCTTACGCCCTTAAACATGTATGCTGCAACCAGAGGGCAGGTGTGACACATAATCAGACACCTAGGGGCAAGAGTTTTTTGAATGAATTTTAACTGAAAAGTGGAAACCCTGACAGAAAAGCAAAGTAGGTCTAGGAAACAAGCTTCATGATCAGTGCAGAAGTTCACAAGAGGCATCTTTTGAGTTATTTCTGATTTTCTTCTCTTACTAGGAGGGAGGTAAGAAGATAATCCATGTCTTCTGGTGGAAGAAAAGGGCACTTCATGGCTCCCATGTGAGCCATGCCTCTTCTAAGGCTGTACTTGGGTCCGCATGCTGGGTGTGCAAATTAAGGACTCCAGCATCAAAAAGAGTTGGTCTTGCCGTAGAGCTTCCAAAAATGAACATTTGTTTTATTCCAACCCGGGGGCAAGCTGGCCTCATGCACTGGATATACTGCCTTCCAGCAGAAAACTAATACTGAACAAGAAAAAGAAAGAAAACCACTTTCTGTTGATGTCAATGCTCCAGTGTAAAAGGCCAAGCCAAGACTACGGCCACTTCATTGAAGACCTTTGATGTCGGAGACTGACCATCAAGGGTCTGCTGCTTGCAAAATGATAGATGTTAGGGTCCCTGGGACTCTGAAAAGGGCATTCTGTGTTACCATTAACTAAATCCAATTTGAAAAAGAGGAAAATAGATTCTAGAAGTAGAACTGAAATAACACTTGATAGTTTAAGAAAAAGTTTCCTTAAAAGGAGTAGCTCTTAACCTTCTTTAAAAGTCAAATATTTCCAGGCCCTGTTCGATTAGGATTTGTGCTTTTAGTTTTTGTTGATTAAGAAAATGTGTAAAGATAAGGAATACAATGAAATATGTGGCCTTGGCCATATATGGCCATTGATTAATTTGTACTTTGTTCATTGCAACAGCATCAACATTTATCTGAAAAAGAGATGCATATGTAAGTAAGGTGGATATTTAATTTATAAAAGTTTGCGGACAAATGGATTCACTGATCCCTCAGAGTTCCTAAAAAGGCACAGTGGTTTCTGTGACTTAAAGTGGGAACTACTGTATAATTTTAGTTTCTTATTATTGTTTTATCCCCAACTCATCTCCCCAAGATTTGGCAGGATTAATCTATTTTTATCAACTTTGCATAAGCATCTGCATATAACGGGGATGTACCAAAAGACTCTAAAGAGCTATTGGATATTTTGCAACTTCCACTGATCAATTTTACCTGAAAGCAACATTTCCTTTGCTTGCCTTCCTCATCCCCGCTCTCCTCAAACAAAGTGCCTACCAATTGTACCACTGTTGGAGATTTCCATAACTCTTTATATGTTTACTTTAGGTCTAAGAGGTTGACCTTATCTGCACTAGCATTTCCCAATTTTACTTACGTTTCTTACAAATTAACTTCCAGGTTTCTACAACACTGATTCTCAAACATGAGCCTGCATTAGAATCTTCCAGAGGGCTGGCTAAAACAAATTAATGGGCTCCAACCCCAGGGTTTCTGGCTCAGTAGGTTTGAGGTGAACCCAGGGAATCTGCATTTGTAAATAGCTCCCAGGTAATGCAGGGGCTGCAGGCCCCAGACCACATTTTAAGAAACACTGAGCTACAGAAAACTTTCCCAGAAACACCTTTTGGAGTTAAGTTCTACACACCTAAGCTTCAGGTCAAGCTGAATGAGGATTTTAAATCACAATTAAATGTGCTTCCAGAATGTTCTGCCTTTCCTCCCCCATCTATGTCAGTGGTCCTAAGTGGCAGTATAAATGCACACAATGTCTCATACTCTTAACGTTGTATTATGAATTCTATCAACGTTATGCCAATTCATGAGTTGAAAAAATTCTTTAGGTGTATGATTTTAATATAAATTTGGAAAGCTACTGGGAAAATTGAAATCAAGGTTACAATGGTGTGCATATTTATTAACTTATATTATTTTTAAGATGATAATAAAAGAAGTAATAAACATCGAGAAAATATGTAACTCCAAACTCAGGAAATCATAAAGTCTAACAATAGAAAGATTTTTCTTTCTGGAACCTATGGCCTGGTTAATATTTTTACTCCCTTGGTTTTCTCGCTTGTTGTAACTGAACCAAAATGCAACCCTATAGGCTCTTAGTGTTTATATGAAGAACACACTAAATCTTTCAAACATAGTTTACTGATTCTAGTATAATCAACTCATTGTTTGCATTAAGAATGACAAGGTATCTAATAAAATATAAATGTCATTTTAGGTGTACTATTTCTGGGTTAATAAATGGTCAAAAACTAGTATAAAACAGAAAACTTGGGTGCCTGGTAAATTATCAGCTGTGCTGAAAATCCCTAAAAATGTACTGCAAGTTAACTGAGGGAAGAAATTGCCTTAGCAACATTAGCACAAATAAAAATTATATATAAAACTCCTTTAAAAAAGTAGGTTTCAATGTCCAACATGTTCGTTCAGCTACTACTGAATACACATTTAAAGAAGAACTAAGATTAACTGATCTCCTTTTCCTTCAATGTCTGTTTTGCACCACGAACACTGATGAGATGCTTATATGTTCCTGAGGCTTTAGTCATCTTTGACACGCTGCACAGGTGCTATTTAAGTGTGATATGTGTAGGTTTGAGAAGCAACTGGATTGAGAGTATGAGTAAGATGTGTGACTAACGAGTTAAGAGCTGTCACTGCTCAGGCCTGAATGGAAGGCTGTTGGCAGAGGTGGGTCCAAATGCCACATTACCAAGGGTGACTCTGCTGTGCTCTCCTGGGAAAGGGTGTTTTGACAGGAAATATTAACCATACATAAGATATGTCAACTAACCTGGGCTCCAAAGGGTTGTGACAAAGAAAATAATGACTAAAAAATTTGGGGTCTTCTTTGATGGAGAGGAAGGCAGTAGGAAAGCAGTCGTGTTGGGTAGGTGTAATGGCAGCAAAAGAAGATGGGAATTTGGATTTGATAATAATAATTACTATATTTATATTTTTCATTATTAACATAATTACTATATTTATTTATATTTTTCATGATTAATATTTATATTTTTCATTATTAACAACAACAAAGCAGAATCCTTTACTGAGCACTTTCCATCAACCCAGCATTGTGCTAAATGCTTTTGATCTGTGCTAATATAGAGGCCACAGGCTACATGTGCTACTGAGCCCTGGAAATGCGGCCAGTGTGACTGAGGAAATGAACTTCTCACTTCATTTAAACTTGAATTTAAAGACTTATACTCAACTTAGTTATTGGAAATCTTTTAAATGTGTTTGAAACAATCTGATAGGTAGATATGCATCTACCTTTTCAACTGTAAATCTCATAATACCTAAACACAGATTGAGTAACTCAACGAAAATTTAGAATCTAAATGGAGATGTTCCTATAGGTGTAAAATACATACCTGAGTCTGAAGACTTAGTATGAAAGACTTAATATGGAAAAAATAGAGAATGCAAAAACTTGGTAATTCTTGCACTGATTATATATTGAAATGACATTTTGGATATACTAAATTAAATAAAATACATTGTTAAAATTGATTTCGCCTGTTTCTTTTTACTGTTTTTAATGTGACTAACTAGAAAATTTAAATTTAGATATGTGGCTCACATTCTATTGCTATTGGATAGTGCTGCGTTACATGAATTATCTCATTGAACCCTCACAAAAATTCTCCAGGCCAGACACTATTACCTCCATTTCACAGATGAGGACACTGAGAAGCAGAAAGAACAGGAAATGTGCCTAAGGTCACCCGGTTAAGTACTGGAGACTATCTGCTTCATACGCTCCAATTCTGAGTCATCTAATCTAATCCCAGGTTTTTCAACAAGGATGCTGATTATGGTTGCATCTCAAAGCATAATGAAGCACATCAGTTGGCATTAAGGGGAATTTGGCATCCAAAGAATAATTTAGTGCAGTGTTTGGATACCAAGCCTACAAGGCTGAAGTCATAAGGTTCTGTACTTCTCATAAATTCAATCTTTTAAGATTAACCTGGCTGTCATTAATATCACCAAACACTTAATGCAGGAGGACCAAAGGCCATCACGACAGCCTGTCTTACCAGGCGAAGGATTCAAATTAAATTCCATCAAATCACACTGAGTCAATACACTTTGACAAGCACCTCACATCCAAAACCTCCAAGAGCTTGGAATTTTTTTTTTTCTAATTTGCTCCCCCTTTTTCTTCACCAAGAGACAAAAGAAAGCCCAAGAAAATGCTGAATGGGGTAAAAGAAAATGCAACAAAGTTAATAGGGGGCTATAGTGCCCTTCAGAATTTGTAAAAACACAGAAACAAGAGGGCGCGTTTCCATCACTGCACAATATTGCTTTTGTTTAAGAGCCAAGTCTCAGTC
>NW_006772616.1:1166823-1167230 GCF_000442215.2 Lipotes vexillifer | reverse complement strand
CAGGAATTATTTTAAATCAACCGGTTTTATGAAATAAGCCAAGAGTTGAAAGAGGCAGGACTAATTACCAACATTCCTTGATGAATTACTTAGCGGCGTGTGCTAAGTCAATGTGCGTCTACGTCTTGATCCCCAATTTTATCCCGTACTTATTTCCCAGGAGGTAAAAAGAACATGTGGCTAATTAAGGCACCGATTTCCACAGCCAGAAGTACTCAAGGTAAGATTCCTTTTGAGAAAAAGAAAAGGTTCTTTGCCTGGTACTTATTAATCTAATTTTTCCTACTTCACTAGAAAAACAGAGCTAATCTTGTCACCTTTAGGCAGTCTGAACTACCATGCAGTGTTCTGAAAAAGTGTTACATATTTGTAATTTAGCCAATAAGAATTTCTTAAGCCTTTCCTAA
>NW_006772616.1:1133623-1166813 GCF_000442215.2 Lipotes vexillifer | reverse complement strand
AATGTCTCTGGTTTGTCGCTTCTAATTAAGTCGCAACAAAATTTCTAGCTCCTAAATTTTAATTATATGAAACTCTGGGCCAACAGGGGAGATTACAACAAAGCTATGCCTGGTGGTAAGGTAGTAGAAATCTGAATTTTGCTTTTCACGTTTGGGCCTCTTAAGAACTTTTAAAAGTTATTCACATAAGAACCTACTGTAAAAAAAAATAAATAAAATTCAAAAAAAAAGTTATTCATAACCTGGTGATTCAAATCCTTTTATTCACTTTTAATTTTCAGGACCCTTACACCTTGCTATCTTTCCTTTAAGGAAGACCATTAGACTTACATGATGTGCACACATCTAGTAAACTCACCTGATAGAAGAGTTCGGCTGCTCAAAAGAGTTACAGGTGAAAATAACTTTGCTAAGACTCCCAATAAAATGCATTGAGATGCCCATTTAATTATATGAAAAATGTATGCATATGCTCTCCTGGTTAAAAAAATAAAATAAAGCCTTTGACCACCACCATCTCCAATCTCCAAACCCATTCCAGAGGTAATGAGTAAGAACAGTTTGGTATAGAGTCAACTAGGTCCTTTTCTAGAATATTCTCTAGTTTTCAAAACAGTGATTACAACAGTTCTTTTTCTAGAACCATTCTCTACTTTAATAACCTCCTATTTTATCTGCTCCAATTTTGATTCATCTCATTTTTGCAAAGCTATAAATTAATAGGCAAAAACATCTAACTTTATAAATGAGGTCTGAAAGACTACTGAGAATACTGTATTGCTGGGAGCTAAATTTTCCTTAAAGTTTAGACTGATGCTCAAAGAAGTCAATAACAAGAGACATATTCAGGGCAGGAGCCAATATACTAGTACTGATTGCAGCTCTAACCTTGTGCAAAGCCACTGTACTACTTTACCTATTTTTAAACACAGATCCCACCCACTTATTTTAGTAGGGCAATGTTAAAATTAGATTTTGCTTACACATGTCCACAATCTCTATTGTTCAAGAGCATACCTACAGAAGGTGGTCTTTCAAATCTAAGTTCTTTTAATTGTTGGGATTATGGAACTAAAGTTCCAGCTTTAAGTGCTAAACTACAGCAAAAGTTATAATACATACTGCAGTGGGGCAGGGGAAGAAATACTCTAATGCAACCATAATCTCAGGAGAAAATTCATATTAAAAAACATGTGCTGGGCTTCCCTGGTGGCGCAGTGCTTGAGAGTCCGCCTGCCGATGCAGGAGACGCGGGTTCGTGCCCCGTTTCGGGAGGATCCCGCGTGCCGCGGAGCGGCTGGGCCCGTGAGCCATGGCCGCTGAGCCTGCGCGTCCGGAGCCTGTGCTCCGCAAATGGGAGACGCCACAACAGTGAGAGGCCCGCATAACGGCAAGAAAAAAAAAAAAAAAAAAAAAAAAAAACATGTGCTAAGTCTACCAAATTGAGTATTTTAAAAATCATTTACAACAATACAAATGTATTATTGAAATGTATAGAACTATAAAGCATATGAATTGTAATAGCCTAGGCCAACAGGATTTCTAGAACATAAATCATCTTGAGTTATGATTTTTGGATGTTGTTACAGAAACTTTCACTGTAGTGCTTTCTGACCAATAATGATGACTATAACTAAACCATAAATTACCATAGTGGTCAATGTGGCTAGGCGGTCTTTTTATACAGCAAGAACGCATCCAGGTCTTCCATCTGGCATATCGTGGAGACTCAGGGATACACTTTAATTATTCAATATGGATGGCCCCTTACTAATTTCAAATGCTTAAGATCAAGTATCCTTCCATTAAGCCTGTGAGACTCCTCTGTAGTTTCTCTTCGACCTCCCACTTTGCTCTACCATAGTCTGTTACTGGTGATTTTTTTAGAAATGTTTAGAGGCTATCCTTGAGCTATGTAGAAAACATAGAGGAAGCAGGGTGTGTGGTTATAAGTAAATAAAGTAGGCTGAGGGGTCTAACTGTGTGACTTCAGTGACTTATCTCTCTCTGGGCATCAGTTTCCTCCTGCGGAAGATCAGGCTTATCGTACTTATCTCACAGGGCTTCTAGAGGGATACATAAGACAAAAGATATGAAGGGTTCAGCTTACAACCTAACACAGCCAGTAATTAATGTCTGCGCAGTCATCACCTGTCCTCCTCAAAGTTGCTTTAGGTAGTACCACAGTTATACCAGTAATTCCTATAAAAATTTTAAGCTATGGCCTGAAGATCTGTAATAAACATTTGCTACAGGTCCCAGGTTACCATGTCAGTTGGGAAACTAAACACTGCTACTTCTGCCTCTTAAAGTTTCTCAGGTCATTCACTGTAGGAGAGGAACTACCGCCAATGGTTACGAAATTGGGGCCATGGAGTCCAACTGAGTGAGTTCAAATCCTGACTGTACCACCTGCTTCATCGACTTCTAATGAGCTACTTGACCCCTTCGCCTCAGTTCGCACATCTGTGAAATGGGGACATTTGTAACAACTGCGCAGTGTTGGACATGCCAACCATGACTACTATTCTAACAGTTCTCCAGGAGGTACAGACTAGCTGGAAGTCAGGTGGCACATCTATAAAAGCCTAAGTATTCTCTAAACACAACACAAAGAGAGGAGTTAAGAAAGATTCAGCATAGAAGCAGGAATGTTTCTCAAGTCTTTTTTTTTCCATTATCCCCCCCCCTAAGCAGCCTCTTTAGACCTTTTTTTTTCCCCCTAACTACCTCTCCCCTCATCCCCAACCACAGGAAATTGTAACAGGTACATATACTGTATATCTGCTTATGTACTATGGCCCTTTAGAGGATCACAAACCATTATAACATCTTAGATTTTTTTGGCCTTCAAGAGCCAATTTTTGTACCCCTGGGGGACAATAACCCCGGTTAAGAATGCATGTGCTATAGGTCACATGCATTCTTCAATGTGATGTTCTTTTCATCACACTGGAAAGAAATTACCATTCAAAGCCAGATAAAAACAGAGGCTCACTCCAATTTTCAGTCCTCACTCCTAGGCCCCAGACCTTAGTACTCTCCTTAAGATGCTACCCTGACCTCCAGTTATAGGATTATGAGAACTGTGTAAATGAGAAGAGACTGCGCCTATCAGTATGGCTTCTTTTAACAACAGAAAAGGAGGAAATGAGCAGCTGCTCTTCATGTAAACCCACAAGGTGACTTCAGTGATGGCAAAGTAGCTGTTTGAGAAGATAATAAAGATCCTCGTCCCTAAAGAGAAGGTGACCCTCCTAAACCTGCACGGCTCAGGTGTCCACTGAGCACAGCAGACCCGATCCACTACCTGAGGAGATCACACCACCTCGATTCTATGGTACCCCTTGGCCACATAAAAATGGCCATGTGCTCATAGTGGGAGAAATCATTTCCAGTTTGTGTGCCAATATTAACAAGTGAACATGGAATTACAGCTGATGTTTCAATGTTTCCAGAAAAGTGGAATTAATTCATAGGCTTAGCTATGTCAAGGTTGACTATTTTGTTTTAGATAGTTGCTCCCCACAGGGCTGCTCTCTCAAGTGGACCAGGCCTAAAAATCTAAGCAAAGATTACTTTCTTCAGCCAGCATTTCATTACTAGTGCCTAGTTACTAAAAGCAGTGCAGAAAGAAAAAGACGTCTGAAATTAATCAATGCACATTTACTGAGATGCGTGCCCTACATAGCCTGGGTTAAGTTAGAGTCAGATTTCACCAATGTAAGCCAACTCTACGGAGTACTTTCTTGTGACAGCCCTGAGATGACTAACCCCTTACCCATGGAGTATGCCTTCCCATTTGCATGGGAAGCAAATGGGCCACCGGTTGCTGCCCAGGCAAACTGGCGCACACTTGTATCACCAAAATGATCTAAGTGTTTCCAATACACGGGGTAAGAAGTTCCCATTCTGCCTAAGGAGCAGGGAGTTTAAAGCAATATTCTCAGAAGTACAGACAACCCAGAAAGAGAAGAAACTATTTGTTTCATGGCATTTGAAAAGGTGAACAAAGAAAGATAGGGTTTACGTCCACCTGATCTAAACTGCCTAATACATTTCTTCAGACCTCGCTCCCACAAAAGGGAACTGTAAGTTGGAAAGCAGGAGAAGTCAGGAAGGCTGCACCCTAAACTGTTAACAACAGCTTCCCTCCTAGGAGCTCGAGAAAGGGAAGAGGCACAGGAAGGGAGGAAGAGTGTCCTGCTGGATTCTCCTTCCACACTGCTTAAATCGGTCCCAAGTTAACAAGTATTGTCTATAATTTTTATTTTATTTTTTTAACTGGAGTATAGATGATTTACAATGTGTTAGTTTCAGGTATACAGCAAAGTGAATCAGTTATACATATATCCACTCTTTTTTAAATTCTTTTCCCGTATAGGTCATTACAGAGTACTGAGTGGAGTTCCAATAAAAATAAGTTTTAAAGGGAAAGAAAATTACCTTGTATGTGACACTGAACACATCAAAGTAATACGACCGAGAGATTCAAAGACCCTATAGGGAAACAAGGTCTCTAGGAAGATGAAAAGATGTTTGTGGAACACGGAAATTGAATCCCTTTGTCCCCAAGAGAAGATGTGGCCTTGTAAACACCGTGTTTGATTCAAAAACAAAAGGACACCAAAGCTTACAAACAATTCTGAAATCAAAGCTCACTGAATGTTTGTGTAAGTCACACTGACTGGTAACAAAAATGTATGATGGCCCATGGACTATAGGATTAGAAGAATACTCAGATGCCCTTTCTTATGGGGTCAGCACCTCCAGCAAGTTTCCCTAACTAAGGGGACCAAGGCAAGCCGATCGGACACATGCTGCATCTGTTCTTGCTTCTTTTGGCCAATGTGATGCTATCAAGGTTTTGTATTCCTGCCTAAACCAGGAAGAAAATCAAATGCATGATGGGGTGTGGGAGCCATCCCTTCTTCTAATTTGTAACCCACACACTTTCTTCCTATTTCTGTATTATACCTAAAGCATAACCTACACCTTGACAATTCGACATCGGGTAGATTTCATAAATTACAGAGAAAGGCCAGCAATTCAATCACCCACCCTTTCCCTCATCAGTGAAATCTCATGGAATGTTGGTTGTCGGACATGGCGACAAGAAAACAGGACATCCAACCATTCTGACTTGTTAGAATCACCATCTAAATGGGATGCCACGCCATGAGGCAACCACCAAATAAATGCCAGCGTAAATTTAGTTTACAATATAGAGGGCCCTGGCAAAATGTGTTTCGGTATCTGATGAACAGCAAGCATCCTTTCTCACGCTGCACTAATCTGCCTAATTCCTTGGATTACCTGAGATGATTTGGAAAAAAGGAAAAATTTAAAAATAAATTCCTTCAAACTACTTAAAAGAAAATATCCTAAAATTACCAAAAATACATAATTTTTCCTTTTAAATTCATTTAACCTTTCTCCTCAGGAGAAAGAAAAATTCAATATACAATTTACTCCAGAGAAAATACCTTGCCTTTAAATTTTCAAATTCCAAGGCGAAGAAAGGAAGGAAGGGACGTAGAGAGAGAAATCCTTTGCAATTTCCTATATATTTCTAAACAAAGAAATGTTTTCAAACTATACACTAAGGTTTTCAAGGTATACACTGTCAGAGTCCATGCAGGGGGAGGAATTCTGATGAACCTGCCAGTCCAAGATTAGAGCAACCAGGTGTTTCTATAATCAATCAGAGCTGGAGCGATGAGACAGTGAAAATGCATGCTTGATGGCTGTGCGGACAAAAATGCAGTGGTTACTATGTGGTGCTTCTTCAGCCATGAGACCTCACATGTGTCCACAAGGCCTTTCCCTGGTTCCTCTGCTTTTGTCTGAAAGAAGCTATAGATCAAATTTCAAACCTCAGGCTTGCAAGTCAAAAACCCACCTGTGGAAGAAACCGCTTCCATTAATGGTTCTTAATGACATACTTTGTTCATTTGCAGTTCGACATACAGAGTCTGTTCACTACTGTGGAAAATGCATTATGCACTCCAGGAACTGGTTCATTAACGACAAAGAAGCATCCTTAAATTACAATACCCAATTGAATAGGGCTGTTATTAAGAAACCTAAAGGATATCTCCAATATGTAAATACATAGCAATACGATTAATCATTCCATGTCGCCTAACATAAAAATCAATAGTATGAATAAAGCCATAAATCAATTAAATCAATGTAGAAACCAGAGGCTAATCCTGCAAAGCTTCATGAATTTATAGGCTGAACGACGACCATGTGAGGAATAAGTAATGCGAATTTCCAATCCCTATGAATTCCAAAGATTAGTCCTAAATGTACTAGAAGCTGTCAACAATTTAAAGCATGTTTTATAAAGCTTCATATTTTAAGCATAACTCTACAAAAGAAAAGGGATTAACCAGAAAACACTAATTTAGTTTTTCAAAATCAGTCATTCAACCCACTGGCAGCAAAATGTTGGTAACATGAGTTTGTGTGTGTGATTTTCTATCAAGTTCTTGCAAACCAGTGGGAGAAGGAGAGATCTGCCCAGGACTCTCCGGCACACGCTAGCATGTCTGACCGTACACAGCTACCTCCACTGAGAAGCAGGTATGTTCTATTTCAGCAATTTAAATCTTTAAAAATTAAATGATGAATTTACTCAGACTATACTATTAGAAAGGATATTTACTCAAAATAATCTGTATCATCATGTATAAATTAGTACACTCAGTGTTACGCCTTGAAAATGTATGTTCATAGAAAAATGGGCCAAGATTAAGCAAATTAGCTGTTTTTCTATTAACCATTTACTTCATAATAATATGCTTACGATTTAAAAACTATAAAAGAGAAAAGAAAAAAACATTTCTCTCACTTACCTTTCCGTAATAAATAATTCATAGTACTTTCATACATAAAACTTTTGAAAATATGCAAAGTATTTTCATAAAGTACTAAGTATTTTAAGTATTTGAAGTAATCATTTATGATACTCTCCTTTAAACTGTAATTTGAATCTCTTAGAATGCCATCTTATATGAAATCATATATTTTTATTTGATCTTCCACCTACCTAAGGATACTAAAATCTGTCTAAATAGCTACCAAACCTATCCGCACTGCTATGCCTACACTTCTTTCTTTTCATTTATATGACACACTTCACTACTTTATATAAATGAAGTACAAAAATGCACAAGTTAAACAGAAATTAAACTAATTCAGTATGAAATATAAATTTACCACTTGTTCATTTTTATTTAGATTAGGTCTCCCAGTTCTAACAATTTATTCATGCTTTAACTTAGGACATATTTCTGGCATAACTAAATTGAGGGTTGCAGCTAAGGCCAGTGTTACCAGGACATAGTAACATATAAGGAAAAATGGGTATATTATTCAAACCAATTAGTATAGATTTAAATTTTAATCATTTCACGATTACATATTCTAAGTAATAAAAACTTTTTAAAACGATGTCCCTTTTAAAAATGATATGGAAATGATTTTTCAACATATTTGGGTAATTTCTCTTCCACTGGATATAACTGCCTTAATAGGAATATAGATTTCAGCTAATATATTTTAATATAATATCAAGAATTACCTTTGAATTAGACATAAACCACTACTAACACAAGTCCGTGTCATCTCTTCCAAGATTTGTCCTTCACGTTAAAAAAACAGACTACTACAGTAAGTAAAACAGACATATTTCTCCACATTTTATTTTATTATTACTTAATTCATACAACTTTAAATAATCTAAGGTATAGGCAAAACAATTATGATTCTTATGAACACCAGACAACTTAAATCTTAAATAAATCTTAGATCTGTAAAAACCTAGTGACTGTCCATTTTCACCCAAGCAGAACAGAAAGATTTAATGTAAAATCTATTTCCAAGAGAAAACCTTGCCTTTACTTGGGGGGGGGGGGAGGGGAGAGGGTATGCATAAAATACCCATTAATTGTGGCAATACCCAGAACTTCAATCACATTAGAGTAAAATTTTATGCTAAACCATTTGGATCTTTTCCACCCTAACAGAATTTTAATTGGTTTCTCTATGAAAGAGTTTCAGTACTGCATCACTACTCTGCAAATAAGAAAACTCTGCAAATAAGAAAACAACTGACTTAAAATGTGTTTTTAAAGAATCCCTTTCCTACTTCCTGGTAAGAATCACAGATTGCTTCCCAATTAAAACACAGCATCCTCTCTATCTGCTTTCATAGTAAACTTTAAATAGTGGGAGATGTCCTTTTTCTGAGCACAGAAATGAATACAAGGCCCAACAATCAATCGCCGGCGGGTGAAGTTCACATTGTTTAATGAACAGTAATACTTGGGACACTTCCGAATGAAATAATTAGGTGATGGGGTTAAAAATATTAAAAAATAAGGAAGTCCCCTTACTTTTCTTTTAACTTTACTTGCATCAGTCACATTTAAGAGTTGGAATGTTTATCTTTTTTTTTTCTGTTTTTATTATTTTATTTTTCAATACTCTTTTTAAAACAAACATTTGACGTTAACATAAACATCTAAATAATGTGCTATATCTTTCTAAATTTAAATAATAAAAAATATGTACTGCCAATTTGACTTAAGACACATTTTTCTTCATTAGTAAGATTGCTCAATTTGCTTTTTTTCTCAAATTTTAATTTTTTTAAATAGCACTCTGTTGAAATGATAATGAAAAATTCAATCTAACCTAATTTCTTTTTTTTTTTTTAACATCTTGGAATGTATCTTTAAACAAGGAGTAACTCCCAATGTGATGTGGAGGACCCATGTGTGAGATGAAATTCTATTCTTAGACTCCTTACAATTTCCCGTGGTAATTAGGAAGCTATATGTCCCCAATAGAATGATGCTAACAAGCTCCTGCAGTTTCTACTCTAGCAAGAAATCAAAGGGATCCAAAACAGACAACTCACTTCAGTTCAAGGATTATGCAGTCTGGTTATTAAAGTGCAGAAAGCACTTCTACTGTTTTATATCTGCAGAGACTTTCTAAAAGAATCAGATTCTACTGCCAAGATTATTTACTCAAGAAAGAAGAAAACTAAAGAATGGCCATGGAACGTATTTAGGGAAAAAATATATAAAAGCTATTAGAAGAAGCTCATTTCAGATAACTTGTACATTTTGAAACTTTCCCCAAGAAAGATGGGAAGATAACATTATAACAAACCTCTATTCCTCCTTGTAATTTCTCATGAAACATCAACACTCTTCCCCCATTTAGTGAGGGTTATTATTAAATTTACAGTTAGTTGGCATCCTTCTTTGGAAATGCAAAGCCATGTAGAAATCAATGGAGTTGACATTTATGAATATGATTCACATGGGTCAATATAACCAAATACACGATGAGATAAATAAAACACCTAGAAAATGGAAAGTGTTGAAGAGGAAGAAGGCTTGGCCCAACCAGTAAGAGTGACACTCACGTACCTTAAGGACTTCCATTGGCACCTGGGTGGCAGAGGGGAGGGTGGTGGGCACACTGACGTTTATGGCTGGTGTCTGACTCACGGGCACTCTCTGTTGCATGAACTGGGCCGCCTGCAGCTTCTGCTGCTGCTCCCTGCGTTCCTGTTCCTGCATCTGCTCACGCATGAGTTGCTGGCGTAGCAAGATGCGTGATGTCATACTGGAGGAGCTTATTGGAGGCTTGGAGGCCCCAGGATGCTCCTCGGAACTGCTGTGGGAAAACCAAAGAACACAAATTTAGTTCCCTAATGAAACCCTTCATTTGCATTTTGGGGTACCCTAAATTGCACCAAACTATGAAATGAGCCTGGGCAAATATAATCAGATCGCAGAGCAGTACTCCACCTAATTGAAAATCAAGAGCTGACAGGATTTAAGTCATTAGTAGTTGAATTAAAATAAGTCAGCTTGATTGCATCTAGGCATTTTTATCATACGCTTACTTTTTTGACATTTTATACTGCATACTACTCATCACCACCAAATATAGTGCCACCATATGAAGTGCCAAGAAGAGAGGCGTCTTAATGGCACCCAGATTTCCACATTTAAAAATAAATTGTTTGATTTCCTTTTTTATAGCCAGATCTAACCAAATAACTACTCCTACGTGCTATCTAAATTCCTTGAAGATATCTGAAATGTTTACTAACACAGAACAGTTTAAAGAAAAGGTGAACTTTGTCATGGGGAAATTTTTCTATGATACAGGAAGTAAAAATTATTAATGAAAGAAGCATCTGGACCAGAATGTTAACACTGAACTCGACCGCAGTCTTCAGGAAAGAGGGCAGAAGACAAGCTTGTGTGACAACCCACTACATCTTTCCCTCGTTTTCTTTATACTGTCTTTTCTTCTGATTCACCTTGGCAAGCCCTATCCCACACACACTTTGTGAGTTCCCCATGAGGCCTACCTCTAATGGTATTGGTACTTATACTACCCAAAATTATTTAAAAAGCTTAAACCCTTGTCGTAAGTCAAAAAGAAAGGACTTCCTGATTTTCCTAAATATGGTTTTCTGTTGCTTATCTTGCCAGCTCTATGACATCAACAAATAATTAAACCTCTCTGCCTTAGTTATCATATCCAAAAAAAGAGGAATACCAATAATTTTTTAAATTACCCATTTATTGAAATGGGAGATGTTTTTTAAATGTCTTTTGCATCATTTATACGCTAAAGCCCTACCTCTTAGGGATTTTGTGAGGATTAAATAAAATAGTGAATGAAATAAGGCACACAAATCCCTTAATTAGTGCTATGTAGTACTGCCTTAGTAAATGTTTGCTGTTGCAATTATTATTATCTAGAAATTTTAATTGTTTCCAGTAATATCATTTTCTTTTTTAAAAAAATCCCTATTTAGGGCAAAGAATATAAAATCTTAATTAGCACTAGAAACAGAAAAAGAGTAACATTTGCCCAAATATTCACTCCAAAATTACTCTCCAAAAGAAGTATTTGCACCTTTAAGCTTCCTTCCTTGAGTATAAATCCCAGTATTGTCCTTATCTTCTAACAAAGGCAAAATAAAGCCATTAAATCACAGACCAGCCTTATAAACTCCTTAAAGATAGGAAACTTCAAACTCTACAGGTAAAAAAACATGCTAAAGGATGAAGAAATGTTTGCATTTCACCCTCACATAGTTCTAGAAAATTACATAATAAAACTTATACTAGCAGTTAACTCATTACTCAGCACAGAAAACTGGTTCAATAAACTGTGATAAGTTAATATATTATAATACTATATATAGCCACTAAAAATGGTGTAGAGATATATTTATGGTTGTGAATAAAAACTACACAATATAATAAACTTAGAAAACCCAGCTGCAAGAAAGTATTCAAAGTAGGATTCAACTTAAAAAAATGTTCACTACAAGAATAAGTGCAAAGATAATGCTACCCTGAGCCACTGCCGGTATACATTATCACAAACCTTTAAGAAAACAACAGCACTGGGCTTCTCTGGTGCCGCAGTGGTTAAGAATCTGCCTGCCAACGCAGGGGACACGGGTTCAAGACCTGGTCCGGGGAAGATCCCACATGCCACAGAGCAACTAAGCTGGTGAGCCACAACTACTGAGCCTGCACTCTAGAGCCCGCGAGCCACAGCTACTGAGCCCACGTGCCGCAACTACTGAAGCCCACACGCCTAGAGCCCGTGCTCCACAGCAAGAGAAGCCACCACAATGAGAAGCCCGCTCAGCAAAACGAGGAGTAGCCCCCGCTCGCCACAACTAGAGAAAGCCCGCGTGCAGCAACAAAGACCCAAGGCAGCCAAAAGTAAATTAATTAATCAAAAAAAAAGAGAAAATAACAGTATTATCAATTTGATTCAGAAATTTCACTGATGGATAATTTTCCTAAGAAAAAAATTCAAAATGTGGAAAACCTGACATTACAAAGCTGTTGACAAACTGCACAATATTGTGAACCACCTAAATTTGTCCCTTAATATGAACATGATTATGTAAATTATGAGAGAAGATGTGGGTCAAAGAATACAAACTTTTAGTTATAAGGTGAGTAAGTTCTGGGGATCTAGTGCACAGCACGGTGACTGTAATTAATAATACTGTATTGTACACTTGAAATTTACTAAAAGAGCAGATCTTAAGTGTTCTCACCACAAAAAAGAAAATAAACAGTAACCGTGTGAGGTGATAAATGTGTTTCACAAAGCATACATGTAAAAAACCATCGCATTATACACCTTAAATAATTTTGTTAGTTATACCTCGGTAAAGTTGAGGAAACAAATAAAACCATTCAAAAGATTTAAGAATAAAATAGGTTTAAAAAACAGTAAATTATGATACATAGATTTGATAATATACCTTTTTTTAATCGCACAACTGCAAAGTGAGAAATGCATGTCCTAAGAGTAAATTAAGAAGTAGGATTAGGGCTTCCCTGGTGGCGCAGTGGTTGAGAGTACGCCTGCCGATGCAGGGGACGCGGGTTCGTGCCCCGGTCCGGGAAGATCCCACATGCCGCGGAGCGGCTGGGCCCGTGAGCCATGGCCGCTGAGCCTGCGCGTCCGGAGCCTGTGCTCCGCAACGGGAGAGGCCACAGCAGTGAGAGGCCCGCGTACTGCAAAAAAAAAAAAAGAAAGAAAAAAAAAAAAAAAAAAAAAAAAAAAAAAAAAAAAAAAGTAGGATTAAAAGTGGATTTACATTCTAACTTAAAATAAGGAGAGAGTGTGTATGTACACAAATACACACATGACTAGCAAGATGATCATAGTTGCCACCGTGGGAGTGGAATTATAGGTAGATTTCTTTCTCTTTACTTTTTCCCCTGCAAACCATAATAAAGCCATAATATTTTTTCAATGGCAGAATATATGCCACTAATTTAAGAACATGAGGAGCATGAACTAATTTACAAGCATGAAGAAATAACTTGAGTGATCAAAGCCACCGTTTGGGTAGAAGACACTGGATCCATCACAGACAGTATTTTGACAATAGAATGGGAAAGTACTGCCTTATATCCAGCACACTTGTTCTCTTGGATGTCTTCAGAATCCCAGAAGACTTAATCCCTCTTTCCTTTATAGTTTCCTACAGATGTACAAAGACTGAACAATGTAAATACTCTGTATTATTTGTATAGCATACATTCATCCACACCATAAAAATACCTAGCCATTCCTCAAAAATAATCCATCCACCTGGTAAGTTTCTGCTAAAAGGCCATCAAAAGAAAATGCATTTTCCCACTTTTGAGTATGTGTTCAGAGCTCAAATGTACTTTCCTAAACCCAGGAAAGAAGGCTATTTAAAAATAAATAAATAAATAGATGGTCTTACTATTCAAAGCCTGTCAGGTTAAAACATTCCCAGAGAGACTGATCCTTTTGATAAAATCAGGAGCAAACCTTTGTGCCGTAGCAAATGCAGCTGTGGAAAAATCGCACTAATTAGCTGCCCAAGATGAGCCATTGGCCGTGATACAGGGGGGAAAATCCTTTCAATTAACAGTAAAGCATTCTTGCGACATCTTAAGTTAAAATTACTAGTTATCAACCACACTAAGGCTGCAGACTAATTTAAAGTCAACAACAGTATCATTTAAAGCATTTACTGAAATAGCCTATCAGGAAAAAAAATACATATTTATATGGTAGACCCCTATAAATAAATTAAAACTCCACAAAAGAAAAGCTAGCAGGGCTCAGCTAATTGACATTTTAATAAATCTTCTCAAAAAAAGGAAAAAGTAGTCACTTCACTACACACACTCCCTGCGGGATATCTCCATGTTAAAGATGACTCTCAGATTCTCAGCCTTACTCTCGATCTTTTAAACACTGCTTTCTCTTAGAAATAATTAAATGGGCAATTATCACCTTGCTGACAAAAATGAAGATACCTACACTTCAAAATGTTACCAGGTCAGGTGGCGCAGTGGTTGAGAGTCCGCCTGCCGATGCAGGGGATACGGGTTCGTGCCCCGGTCTGGGAAGATCCCACATGCCGTGGAGCGGCTGGGGCCGTGAGTCATGGCCGCTGAGCCTGCTTGTCCGGAGCCTGTGCTCCACAATGGGAGAGGCCACAACAGTGAGAGGCCCACATACCGCAAAAAAACAACAAAAAAAAAATGTTACCAGGTCAAATGAGCATAATGTTTTAAACTCAAAGTCGAGGTTTATGTGACAATATTACAGGTGGCCAAAAGCTTATTTTTAAAATGAGGACCTGATGCTTAAACTACTAATAATAAGCAAGAAGTGTTGTCTCAATGTATTTAATTTTAAAAGCTAACTGAACTCATCCAGGGCCCAATCTGCATTAGATAATCCTAATTCCATCAGTCTGATTCCTTTTAATCAGATTATGTAAAGGTCATTTATTCAACAAATAGTTATTGAGTGTTTCCTCTGTGCCAGGTGCTGGGAACACCTGGTTTCTAATCTCATAGAGTTTAAAGTCAGGGTCACATAATTTTTCTATGATGCCTCAAAATTAAGTCAATTATGTAGATTATCTGGCTCTTATGTAGTTCCACATGGGAAGGTATACCTCTCACCACAAGAAATCACCCTTTGAAAGCCAAATGAAGGGGAGACAAATGCCTTTACTGGCACTTACCGAATCACTGAAGCCAGACATGCAACCTCCCTGACAAGTGGGAATTGCTCAATGGTGACTCAAGGAGGATGGCCGTCAACTGGACGCAAGTTCTAGCTCAGTCACTGCTGAGCAATCTGATCTTTAACGAACCACTCAACCTCTCTGAGCCTCTCCAAAACCCACCCCCTAAATGCACAGCAGTGATTGAGTGAGCGAAGTTAAAGTGCTCAACACAGCAGCTAGAATATGGACACTTACATAAATAGCCATAAAAGTGACTCAAGTTCCTACCTCGATGGCTGAATTTACATTTTTAACCTTCAAAGTCAGCCTCTTCTCTGTGATGACAGAGGTATGTGGACATGTGCTCTGAATTATCTGGTATGTTCCTAAATTCAGAGTTAATTCCACTGCCTTGATCAACCACTTAAATGTATCAGAAATTCCATGAAATCCAATACCTTGCCATCCAAACAACACCTGCCTGACCACCCCTCACCTTTAACAGTGATGCCAACACCCCCTCACCAGACTTTAGGAATCAGTCTTTGGTCTCCATATCATCGTCATCCAAGACATGAATCTGGTTGTCAGTTGAAACTTACCTTTCAGGCGGAAGGAGATGAGATACACTTTCCCCTGCATTTCCTCTCTTCAATTCCTCAGGCAGAGTACAGCCCTGACACTTACTAACCTGTGGCCACGGCCAAGTCAGTCAATCTCTTTGAGCTTCGGTTTTCCCTTATTTATAGACTGTTTAATATATCTGCCTCTCAGCATTGTTAGGAGGATTAAAATTTGTAATAGATGTAAAAAGCTTAGCACGATAACCAGAACATAGATCACATAAACTGGAACAGAGTGCAAAAATTAGTAGTAAAACAATATGAAAGCATGAACATGCTGCTTCTTTTTTGATGCAAGGAGGTGAATTTTCATAAGCCTATATGCAAGTTTGGACGGTAGCAGATCTGCCTTTTAAGGTTTAGGCAATCCCTATTAAATTCAGATAATCTGACAAAGTTTTGCAGGAGTGGAGGGAAGATAATTTACCCTGCAGTTCTCTCACCAGATATAAAGTAAAAATCCTAGCATTTTTCTCCAGGAAAAACTAATCTTCTTTATAGTCATTCAGGTGATGGAGCTCAAAGCCTAGCGTTTGCCTGTACTGGATGCAATGTAATTATGTCCAGGAAAGCACAATGGCTAATGTTCACATACACAGTGGAGATGTAGGAAGGCATGATAATTAACCTCATGCACAGGTAAGAAAGCTATACCGAGAACAGGTTAAGCTACCAGGGTTTCCAAATGCAAAAGGCTGGCTGCCACAATATCTGCTGTCTAAAGTCAAAATGCCCAGGCTCTATCCCTAGAAATTCTGACTTCAGGTTAGGTAAGGCCTAGGAATCAATGTGTCTACAAAAACTCTGCTTCTGATTCGGATGCCATGTTTAGAAACTAGAACACCTAAGATTACCCATTTGTTTAGTAGAAGAGCTGGGACATGAACCCACATCTTTGATTCTTAGACCAGAACACTTTCTTCCATGTCTGAGGAAATGCACATTCCATTCCCCACCTCCAGTAACCCTCACAAGAGCTCTGAAGAGTCCTTCTGATACTGAACCCAACATGTTGAACGGAATGAAATGGGAAGGACTACTTACTCCTGCCAAACAGGCTATAAAATCAAACAGACTATAAAATCAAACAGACAAAAACATTTGTGCAGATACTGCCAATGGATCGTCATGGTTACAACACAATTACTCTATCATAAGGAAAAAATCCACAGGTTGAATCTACAAAAATGTTGTCCCGTCAGCAAAAAGAAATTTTTAAGAGTCTTTAGAAAGTAAGTCCAAGTGCATAAATCACCGAAATAAGAGTCAGTAAATGGACATATCTTTTAAAATGGCAGTCTGGGTATCTAACATTTTAGAATGATCAGCACATCCATTATCTTAACCCTTCCATTCCTTCCAAAGACATCGCTTTGTAAGCGTAAAGATGACTTCTTCATCGTGAATGGTGGAAGCAAGTACCGATAAGAAAATACATTGTTACTTGTCTACATGATATATATATGAAATATATGGTATGTCTGATATATGATATATATGATAAATATATATCTCACTTAAAATAACTGAGAGTATAACTCATGTAAACATGAAAGTACCAGATTTCACAGTTTGGCTTCAAAAACTGAGATCTTGTGGACTTCAGGCATCACCAACCTTGGTTTTACTGGTCAAGAAAAAAACATGAAAACATGCCAAACATCCAGCTTTTTCTGGTAACATTACCAGCTCAGACAATAAATACTACAGGTTTCTGGCATGGAGGAAATAAAAAGACTTGCAGAGTGCAGCTTGTCTTCCTCCTCTTCTTTCCTTCAACAAATATTTGAATGCTCTGGCAAAGCATGTCCAAGGGCTGGGTTCTGCTAGACGTGAGGGTAGCATGGTGTCCAGAGTGGACAGAACACCTGTTCTCTGGAGCGCTTTACTCTCCTTGGTACAAAAGGAAGAAAGCATTCTAAAAAGCAAGAACCAGCAATCATATACAAGTTAAAAATCTAAAACTGTTACTTTTCAACACCTGGACCCCAATTAGTTTGAAAACATCAGAGTCTCTCCGTATCTACTCAGGATTAGAATTCTTTAAGCTGGACCTCTGACAGATGCCAGTAAGAGTAATTTCAATAACTGATTACATCAAAATCAAAGAGAAACATAATGAGATTCCCAATATATCAATATTGTTCAAAAGAGCATACAAAAAAATGATACCCTGGAATGCAGGAAGAAAAGATTAAAATTTATATAAAATTTATCCATCATTTCTATTTTTGTACATATTGTATATTATAATATAGTATTAGTATAGTGGCACATGTATAAAATTTATAAGTAAAATAAAAACACGTTGAGAGAGTCTGCTTGAAAAAAACCTTACGTGAACTAGGAGGGATGACCAAAAATGTTTGAGACCTCTGTAATATTAGACCAATGTTCTTCTAGGCAACGTTCCTCATCAGATTTTTTTTCAGTTGATTATTTTCACCCCTCCCAAAGAGAATTTCTCACTTCTATACACTCCAACCAAGGAGAATCTCCTACTAAAAGATATTTCCCAACAAGGATATGAAGGTGCCATTTCATCATTTTAAGGCCATGACTGTCCTCCATTTCCCACAGATGCCACCCCGGGTTTCCATGCTCCTAACTCTCAATTCCCCTCGAAGAAATTATTTCCGTCAGCCTACTATCAAAAAGCTATAAAGCAGATAAAGTTGAGGGTCCCACACTCACACTTCTTGTCTCTCCTATCAAGCTGCCTTTCACTATACCATGTTCTAGAATTCTTGTTTACACTGTCCGACTATGGAATCTCATTCATATCTAGACGCCATGCTTTAAAAGGCTCTGAAAAATTCACCTATGAGGTGTAAGTAATTGATATGGCATGACAAGATATCCCACTTAAGAGTATTTTAAAAGAAAGAACTTTTTATCCAAAACTATGACAATCTAATGACAGAATTCAGACATGAGTGTGAAAGTAACTGGAAGGATCCTTTTAAAGACAGAAAAGCCTTCTATCTCTACTCAAATAATTGCCCCAGTCACAGGGCATGCTCTGTCCACTTGTCTAGACAATGTCACAACAGGTCAGAGAAGATTCAAAAGCCTTAATCGCTTAACAATTACTGCATGTCTAGAACATATCAACCAAGATGCAAAGTCTGCGATACTGTGTGGAAATCAAGACAAAAGTACCAATTGTGATCTCAGGAGCAGTGAATGTGTGCACCTGTCATGGTTTAAAAGCCAGCCTTACAAATAGTGGTAATGATTTATGGTGGTCACATGTTACTTGTGCCTGCCCAGCATCCTGTCCCACTTCTTTGGCAAAGTACCCTGGTTTCACCTTGAAAAATCAGTCTCCTCACTTTTCGTTCACGAGGTAGGTTATGGCGGTGCTGCCAACTCCAGACATAGAAACACAACATAAGTTGGACCAATCAGCATACCCATCGAATGTGCTTGTGCTCTAAAAGGGTCCAATAACAGTCAGCCCTATGCTGAGTAGAAATAGAAATACTGACTAGAAATACTGGGGTAAAAGACCTCTATGTATACTAATGTTTGGAAAGATGCTAGGATATAAATCTGGAACTTCCTGGACCTATGTGAAAAGAAAGCCAAACTAAATGAAACAGTGATGTGAGTTGAAAGAGGGAAAAGAAGCCTGGGAAGGAAGAATGAAGAAGGAACCAGTGTTTAGATGACACAGAGCATCTGGATCAAACCAACCCTGAAGCCTTGATAACCCTGGACATAGGATATTGATTTACAAGGGACTCTCAATCTCCATTTCTGTTTAAGCCAGTTGGATGTGCTCTGTTATGCCATAGCTCATTTCTGTGGCATTTTAGAAAATAACAGTTATTCCAAAAAAGAAAAAAAATCAATGTTTCAGCCTAAGAGCTACAACTCAAACAATCTAGTATCCATTCTATTTTCTCCTCGTTTAGGCTGGTACACTGCCACTCACAACATTTCCCAGCTTTCCAGGAGCTAGGTTGGCTTCACGCCTAAGTTTTGCCAATGAGACTTAAGCAGAAACGTCATGTAGTACGTCCAAAAATTCTCCCTAAAGAGATACCCATCTTTGCCATCATGTCTCCTTGAATTTAGCTGTAATGGCTGCAGGACTAGCAGCCACTTTGAACCATGAGGATGAGAACCAGACTTAAGGACAGAGCTGGAATGTTCCTGGCCCTTCATGACCAGATAGAGCCAGCACTATGAGGGCAGAGATTTTTGTTTTATTCACATATAAATTCCCCAGCACTTAAAAGAATACTTAGCATATAGCAGGATGAAATAAATATCTATCCAAAGAGTAAATCTGGTGTCTCTATTCTAACAAATACCCCACCTCCTAAAATCAGATAACACTAAAACCTTAGTGTTGGAAGACCTTTAGTCAAACCATTTGCTTGAGTCATCCAGTGGCAGAGAACACATTTTTTCCTAAAAGCTCAGTTCTAGAGACCTACTGCATTACCTTAATTCTAAGACAAACTTTCCTTCCACATTTTAAGAGTTCTCAAGTCAGAATAGATCATATAATCATTGTATATACTCAGCAGAGTTTTCATCTCCCCCCGAATAGTCACCTTATAATCAACATTGAATTGGATATAAGGAAATCCATTTGACAGACAAATACTGTGGCACTGGACTAATCATAGCCACTCAAAAGCTCAAAGGAGTTACAGTTTGGATAATCCAGAAATCGGAGAAGCACACTCAATTAAAAGGCAGAGGAAGAAACATCAATTCATTCAGTATCTGAAATGAGAATCCACAGAACGGAACAGAGAAAGGCACAAGACATGGGCCCAGAATACCTCTGCTGAAATCCCAGCTCTGTCGTTTCTCAGCTATATGACATGGGCAGGATCTTTCACCTGCCCAAACCTTAATTTTGTCATCTACAAAATGGAGGTAGGAAAAAGTACCTTTGTCATAGAGCAAGTATGAGAACTGAATGTATTGATGCAAGTAAGATTCTTAGAGCAGTGGCCAGCACACCCTGCAGACAATAAGTAATAGGCAATGGATTCTTCTGTGCTGTACTCCAATTCCTGGATTGGTACCCTCTGAGGCTCCTAGTAACTTGAAACTAGTGAAAACGGACAAGTTATTTCCTAGGAAGCCAAATCTCTTACAATGTTGCCTTCTGCTATGGTGTTTCTTTGCTTTCCTAGAGGAAAATACAAAAGAAACAATTAATTCACAGTGTGTGCCCTCCAAAAGAGCAGGCACAAAGAAGTTAATGGGCAACAGCTCAGTGAACAAGTTGTGTCAAAGATGTGTGCTAAGAATTTCATTCTGCCAGTTCATAAAGGAAGCATGTTCCTGTAGCCAGTATTTTAGTTAACCAGAAAAAAAAAATTCAAAATCAATTAAGCAAAAAGTAGTTGAAATTAAGAATTAATTTGGGTGTAAATTCAAGGATGACACCACTTCTGTCCTTAAGCTGAATGGCATGGTTTTATCCAATCATGATATCCACTAATTTGCTTAAAAATAATATTTCAAAAATTGGTAAGTTTCAGGGGACATTGTTGTGGGGTATGAATCACAAAGAATAGCCAACACCTCCCTAACTAGTATCTGATTTACAAAGCAGAAAATTATAACATTTCTAACAGGATGACATTTTAAATACACAATTATGTACACTCTGTTCAGAAAATGTTCTATCATTTTAGAGAAATGAGTAAACTGTTTTAATGACATACAATGAAAAACATCTATAAAAGCAAACAATACAGCAAAACTAGCAAATGAAAAATAATTTTAAAAGCTACTGTAAAACCTTTTAAAGATTTACCTACTGAACATTAGGAACTTTTACCACAATTACATTTATGGGAATTTTACTTTTTTCAGAATCAAATTCTCAAAATAGTTCTGCTACATTTAGTATTTTTCCATTATTCTTGCCATCTTTAAACACACCTTCACAAGCTGCTGAACATAATGCTTTTCTGACTTAATCAGAACCTCTCTCATGACCCAGGAACGTTCAGTAAATAATTATTAAGCTCCAGAGGTGGCTTTTGCTTAAGTTGATTTGCTTGAATGCTTATTCACTTAGGGACACAGCTTTTAGTATTGTTTTCAAATCTTATCACCTAACATTGAAAGTAAATGTTGAAGGAAATGGGGGAGTGGGAGGGGAGAGCTATGATCCATTTAGTGTTTCTCCATTTTAGTATTTCTTTGAAAGTGCCAATTTCAAGCTTGTTCTCCAGTTCTATGCCAGACACAGATGATTCTGATTTTGGATGTTTTGTTTTCCTCTCAAAGAGAAAAAAAAAAATCAATATGCAGAAATGCAAATTAAATGTTTATTAATGCAACCGTTACTACTCCACAGTTGGGGGGGGGCGGGGGAGGGAGAAAGCAAAAAATCCAAAGTGTTTGCAATGGGGCAATTTTGACAAATGTCACTAAACACGCTCGTTTTCCTGAAGAAAACCCTTTTTTATTCATCACAAAGCTGGGCTGCAGTCTACCTAGTAATCATATATCAAGCTCTGTTCTCACTCAGATTTTTCAAGCAGTCATTTTTTGGCATGATTAATTTAAGACCAACATTCCATTTCAAAAGAGAAGGCAGAGCTAATGGGCTAGCATTTCAAGCCTGCCTCCCCCCACAAATTAGTCCTTATCCTTGTCATAGCCACCTACTAGAGGTTACAGCTGAAGCCGATTAAAGCCACAGTCACAGAGTAACAGTTCCAGTATTTTTAACTCCGAATAGTACCTCCCCTTTCTCTGTCCTCCCCTTAAAAAACAAAAACAAAAAAATAAAACCAGAAAATAAAACTCCTGTCAAGTGGTCACAGGATTATTTCCAGAATAAAACTTCACTTACAGATATAAGCTTTCAAAGGAACAAGGCATGAACATCTGAACTCTAAGCGCCTCCATCTTTTTTCCTTTAAGGTGTTCTGCAAGCCCTTGGTGAAGAGTGAAAGTCAAAGTTAGTTCTGGCACTGGCTGTGTCACTAGGGGTGGCTCCTGATAAGGCCCTGGAAACTCCAATCCAAACACAGCTCGTGCTACAACGGTGCCTGGTGTCTGTCTGAAACAGCAGACCTGTTTAATCCAGTACCTACTGTACCTGCAGGACAAAAATGCTGCCTCACCCTGCAACAGGGGCTTCGCCAGGACACAGGCACCACCAGAAATCCAACCCAGCAGCCAGGTGACACCTTGGGATGCTTACTTAGCCCTCCCGAGCACAGGTACCGGTGGAGGCTTGCAGTGGCTGTGCGTTACAGAGAACGTGAAACCTGAGGTAATTCCATGTACCGGTGAATTTCTAACACTTAAAAGACCCACAGAATCCAGGAGGGTTGTGGGACAGCTTGTGCCCCTTCTCAACTGGGGAGACCTCTGGCATCAGCTCATCACACACCTCTAGCTGCTTTGTATCCACGCACAGGCATTTTTGGAACTGGAGCTTGATTACTGAACATGCTCTCCTGCTGACAAGCTAGAGATCTGGACAACATTCCTTACCCTCAGACCCCAAGAATATATGGAGAGCTACCCTTGCCCAGTCCTGGTGGAAGTCAAACACAAGCTGCTTCAACTGTGGGCACTATCTTTTAGGACATCTTTAGGCCATACATTTGTGTATTCTTAGATTGTCATCTAATTAAATTCTGAACGTGCCGAAATAATAATACATGCTCTCAAAAGATGCTTTAAAATTGTGACATGACGTCAATATTATCAAACACTGATGCAGCTCCTACAGACTCAGCACACCAAAGATGTCCTGCCCACTTATGAAAATATGTCTGTTTCTCCCTACACACAATGCAGAGGTCAGAACAAAGACATCTGACACGGACTAGCTGTGTACCCTGGGCAAGTTACTTCACCTCTCTGTGCCTAAGAGTTTGTCTGCAAAGTACATAGTTGGAAAACAATGCAGTCTCTATAAGCCATAATCCAACTTGAATTTCATAATGTAATGAAATTATCTTTCTTTAATTTCCCTTTAATAATAGCAAATATCCAGCCAGGAGTATCCAACAAGCTATTTCTGGCTCTTTTTATTCTTTGTTCATTTTTCATTTTTTCTTTTGTTGAATAAATATTTATGGAACACCTACTATGTCCCAGGCACTGTGCAAACTCTTGGAGTTTACAGTCTAGTGGGACACATATTAAATAATCACCCAAATATATAATGAAATATGGTACATGCTACAAGGAGCTGGGAAAGCTTAAAATGTAAGGGTCAGAAAAGGTTTCCCTTAGGCAGGGGCCTCTGGGCATAGAAGGGAGTGGGGGTAGCAGTCATGGGTTACGGGTGTGGAGGGGGGCACGGGAGAAGAGCCTTCTGAGCAGTGGTGATGACATGTGCAAGGATCCTGAAGTGGGGAGTTAGAAGGAAGATTCTTTGTGGCTGGAGGACAGAGAGTAAGGGAAATCATGGCGTCCGTGAGACTAAAGCAGTGGCTAGGACCAGACCATCAGGATCTGGGAGACCAGAGAAGGGTCACTGATTTTGTTCCAAGATGAACAGGAAACCATTGAGAGGTTGTAAGCAGGGAAGTGATGGGCTCAGATCTGAGTTTTTAGAAAGGTCCCTCTGGCGGCTGCTACATCAAGAACCACCTAGAGAAGGAGCAAGATTGGCTACTGCAATAGTCCGAGTAGGAGGTGATGATACTTTATGGGGGAGGGGGAGGGGAGAAGGGACAAGAGTGGAGAGAAGTGGATTAAAGTGGGTAGATTACTGGTAAAGCTAAAGACCAATAAATAGAAGGAATGGGGGTGGGGTGGGGAATCCAGGTCCCTGATGCAAATGATTGCATTCATTAACAATAGTTACTGAGGAGTTTCTACACACTTGGCATTGTGCTGGGTACTAGGGTTAACAGATGACTAAGATGCTACACTATTCCCCTTACTAACCTACTCCACACCTCACTTCTCCTGCCTCTAGCACAGTTTGGCATAAAAATCAAGAACACAGGTTCTGGACTTCCCTGGCGGCGCAGTGGTTAAGAATCTGCCTGCCAATGCAGGGGACACGGGTTCAAGCCCCGGTCCAGGAAGATCCCACATGTCGCAGAGCAACTAAGCCCATGCGCCACAACTACTGAGCCTGTGCTCTAGAACCTGCGAGCCACAACTACCGAAGCCCACGCGCCTAGAGCCCATGCTCCACTACAAGAGAAGCCAATTGCAATGGGAAGCCTGTGCACCGGAACGTAGAGTAGCCCCCGCTCACCACAACTACAGAAAGCCTGCACGCAGCAACGAAGACCCAACACAGCCATAAATTAATTAATTAATTTTTTTAAAAAAAGAAGAAGAACACAGGTTCTGGTGTCAACCAGGTTCAAATCCCACCACTTACTCATTCTGTGACCTTGTGCAAATTTACTAAACTTTCCATGTCCCAGTCTCTTCACTTGAGAAAGGGGAAATGATAAATGGCTATCCTGTAGGTTATTGTTAAAACTGAAGGAAACAATATATGTAACGTGTATGGCACAGTCTGACACACAGTAAGCTCTCAATTAAAAAATAGCTCTTACAATTATGATTGTAGTTGGAACTGTCTCTTCTGGATGCACACTGACCAATCTACAGAACCAATGGAAATGCAACAGAGTGAAAAAAAAAAAACATAAAGAAACTGGAAGATCAAAGAAAACAGAGAGGGAAGGAAATTACCATATCAGGACCTTAAAGGGATGATTTTTTTAAAAGACCAAGCTGGACTCTCTCCCATCTTGGACACTATTTGAAGCTGCATTAAGTTACAATGCACCTGGGGAAGTTTTACAACTGAAACCCTGATTTATTACATGTTTACACACAGGGAAAATCTGTACCCTCCGTGGGCTCTCAAACGGTGATCACGAAACCAATGGAATCAATTCCAGCCATTCCAGCAGGGACAGAATGTGGTGGCAAATGCTCCCCTGGCGTGTCCCGCCAATGACATCGCCTGACATTTTGTCCTGGACAATCTAGCACCCCAAGGAGGCTAACCGTTGACCATTTACATAAGTGTCCAAGTAAAATTACCTTTAAGGGGCACGTGTTCAACTTATTCATGGTACTTCAGAAATATCTATATTATGCTAATGTTCTTGGGGGATCTCCCTGAACACAGCAATGAAATACCCACGGACAAATGGAATAAAGGTTGACTTACACATCTGACACCATCTACAAAATTCATAAAACATTACATACATTTCCACGATACTGCCCCTCAAGTAGTCATGCAATCATTCAACAAATGTCTTCTGAGGGGCAGGAACCATATCTGTTTGGTTTACTATTGTATCCCTATAACCTAGTAGAATAAATAGCCCATGGTTCAGGAATAAAGACGCAGACGTAGAGCATGGACTTGAGGACACAGGGAGGGGGAAGGGTAAGCTGGGACGAAGTGAAAGAGTGGCATGGACATATATACACTACCAAATGTAAAACAGATAGCTAGTGGGAAGCAGCCACATAGCACAGGGAGATCAGCTCGGTGCTTTGTGACCACCTAGAGGGGTGGGATAGGGAGGGTGGGAGGGAGCGAGACGCAAGAGGGAAGAGATACGGGAACATATGTATATGTATAACTTTATTCACTTTGTTATAAAGCAGAAACTAACACACCATTGTAAAGCAATTACACTCCAATAAAGATGTTAAATAAAAAAAATAGTCTGTGGTTGATGTTCATATGTTTAAAATGGATTAATCTATAATGTGGAAGCAACTCTCTTGTTCACATTTGTACTATTCAGATATGTATCCTAAGTGCATATACATATATAAATGCACATGTATAAACACACACATATATACATAAATGCATATATACACCAAAACCCTAAATTTAAATACAAACTAAGAATTGGTAGCAGAGGAAAAAGACAGATACTATTTTTTAACACGAAACGCTGAATGCAGAATAAAAATATTACCTGTACTCCAATACAATTCAAATCTTAATTACTACTCCTTGCCCCAAATTCCAGCAAATCAACTAGAGTCATCAGAATTCTTACTGAGCTTTTTCAAAGACAACCTTAACTAAAATGGAACTTAAAACTATCAAACATCCAAGTGACAGCCAACTTTTTCTTTTTCTTTTTTTTTTTTTGGCTAAATTTGGGCCTCAATCTTTTTTTTTTTTTTTTTTTTTTGCAGTACGCAGGCCTCTCACTGTTGTGGCCTCTCCCATTGCTGAGCACAGGCTCCGGACACGCAGGCTCTGCGGCCATGGCTCACGGGCCGAGCCACTCCGCGGCATGCGAGATCTTCCTGGACCGGGGCACGAACCCGCGTCCCCTGCATCGGCAGGCGGACTCTCAACCACTGTGCCACCAGGGAAGCCCCCAAGGGCCTCAATCTTTTTTGAAGGAAAAATTCAATCACTATGTTGAACATGTCAGAGAAGAGATAAGAGGTTTGACTTGTTATCCTGTCCAAAACTCAGCTGAAGAAAAGTAGAACCACTGTTTTATCACAGTCAGAATCCTTCTTGTTTCATTTGGGTATCAGATGTTTTATTGCCCCCAAAGCACATCATTTTCTTACATCTTTCCTTCTGATAGTTATTGCTCTTGTCAGCAAACTATTTCTATTCACCACCCCCACAATAGTTAACATTTGAGGACTTAATACATGCCAAGGACTATGCTGACCCATGAACTACGCCCCTACATACAATTTAGGAAGCACCTACCCATCAGGTTTTATTGTGATCCCAGCCAATGGTTCCCAAACCTGTATCCTTATCAGAAGCACCTGGGGACATTTCTCCCCACTCCTCCATCTCCTTAAAATCAACTCAGGAGCATTTAAAAATACAAATGTCAAGAATCTTTCCCCAAACAAATGATTGAGACTCTCCAAAGGCATGGTTTTGAATTCCATATTTTTAAAACAATTCTCATAAAGGACTAATGTGAAGTAAAGCCTGGGAGCCACTATTATACAACATAATATACATAATTATATATAATATATTCTATGTAAATTATCTCTCCAAGAGTGACAGAAAAACACCCAAGAATGTAAGTTCCCTTTATTTGTTGAATAAAGAAGTCTTTACTTGAATAGTTCGATATATTAAAGTGTTCATTTGGAGTTTCAATGGATATGCTTTGAACGTTGAGTGAAAGCCTTGATTCACGAGTATCATGAAAGTGATTACAAAACTCACAAACTACTCTCCAGAGTAACAAACATATCCCCTCTTTTCCCCACATGCCAACGTGTTCACGCTCTGGAAAAAGATGCCACCGAAAGGCCCTTCTACTCAAACATGTATTGATGCACCCAGCATTTGCGAGACATCTCTCAAGTGCTGTGGGGAAGATGAACAGGAAGATGCAAGAGGCTCTGCTTCTCCGGCGCTCACCCCAGAGAAACCCCAAACTCACGTACACAGGCCCATGGTAAGAGGGAGGAGGAAGGACACAATGGCTGGTCCAGGGGCTCCTTCCCAGGGGGGCTCCTTCTCACCTTTCAGATGAGGTCTCACAGGTTTTCTGTTTCTTCCCTAGGGAGGGCTTCCCCTGCTCCCTATCCTACCTAAAGCAGGAACACCCACTTCTGCTATTTACTCTCCCAGTAAATGTTTTTTCTTTCTTTTATAGCACTTACTCCAACTTCTAATCATTTTATTTGTTTGTCTTTCATCCTTGAGGGCAGGGTTGTTTCTTTGTATTTATTTCATTCCCAGTGCCTGGGATAAAGTAAGTGCTCAATAAATTTTTGCTAGATGGATGGATGGATGGGTGGGTGGATGGAGGGATGGATAAATGGATGGAAGAATGGATGGATGAGTGACAAAATGAAAAAGATCAGGCAATGAAGGAGCTATGAAATATAATTTGATGACAGCATTTAATTAATTAGGAAGTCAATAGGTATAAGTGGGACTCACAATTGTATACTTTTCGTTTGGAAGCTTTTAGTTGCTGAACACAACTCACTTTTACGGATAAAGTATTAGGATACAAAGTTACAAGGAACTGGCAGCCCAGCAGTTCTAATTTGAACCTCTCACAGCATGACTGAGGGAAATTTTTAATGACTACTTACCTGAAGAAGTAAGTGTTCAGTACCACTCAATAACGTTTACCTCTTTCATCCTGTTTCTTCTTTTTTTTTTTTTTTTCTACTACCAGGAACAGATCTCCCTGTAACAATGATGGTACAGCACCTTCTGAAAGACGGCTCATTGTACCTGGCTCACAAAGAAGCCCTTTAAGGTTGAAAAGGAAAATGCAGACAAGACCAAGATGACCCCAGGTAAACTTAATCTAGGCTCATGTCAACATTATGAAAGAAATGTTAGATGCTTATACAAATATCCAGAAGAAAAAAATAATGTTTTTTTTAAAAACTGTTTAGAAAACTCTGTCCTGAGAATACAGATATAATCTACAAAGAGACATCTCAAATGCTGTCAAAGCAAATTTTTAAGCAATTAATGAAGGGAGAAATAGATGAAATAATAGCTTGGTCTTTCATAAATAATCAATACGAGAGATTAGTTCCTTCCCTTGAGCTCTCTGATATTATCTGTTAGAGTTCACTTCAAAACAAATACTTGCTCTGCATTAAAGGCGATTCAGGAGCTGTCTCTTTGTTCTCTATAAATGGCAGCGGGGTGTTTTCAATAAGCAGACCACAATCTACAAAATAAGCCAAGTTTGTGAGACAACACGAACTTGAGGAGGGAAACACTGATTTGAGATTATGCCACTTTGATGGCATTTCCTCAAATGAGAAATTTAGTAAAAATGCAATTGCTTTCCTTATCTAGGTAAATAAATAGGAAAAGATAAGGCTGTTGCCATGGCGGGGGCACAAAGTTACTCACACTACGACTTTATAAGAAGTGAAATCTTCGCCTCCAGGACTTTTCACTTATTTAAAAAGAAAAATGTGGACTTGTCTTTTACTGTAGTAACTCTTTTTTTAAAGTAATTAAAGGCTGAAGAGCAAATAAGCACATAGGGTGTGTCTGCCATCCTCCTAACAGTGTCCAGGACATAAGCAGGAGAATTCAACCCCATCGTCATCAACAAAGACATCAGTTTCGTTCTTCTTCCAATCAAGAGTCAAGATATTAACGTATTTTAAAGCAACACAATATTCAGCTATTAGAAGTGGCCTCCACAGACCACCTTAGCTGAGGTCCTGGCTACAAGGCAGGTGAATCCATCCTTCCCCAGCTTCCCTCTCTGAGACACCAAGGCATCAGCGGCTCAAAGAACCACCTAATCCTTTATGGTCCAAGGGGGTACTGGAAAAGGATGAAAATAAAGAAGAAGGGTACTCTGTCAGTTAGACTTTCCATCCCATTCATGTAAATCCCATATTTGTATATTCCGAAAACTGAGCTGAAGGTACAGACAGACTGTTTCTCATGGAAAATCACAGTGCTATGGTGGAAGGTGGTACGAAAGTGTGTCAGGTGTGAAAGCTCTCATTTGTACAACATGTGCTAAGAATCCAGGGCAGTGACTTTGGCCTGTGAGCAGAAAACCTCTGAGAGGTCCACTATTTCATAAATAAGTAAACAACTGATAAGTCTCTCTTACAAACGTAAACTTAGCACCATTTTTCAACTGGAGACAGCATAGTGTGGTGGTGTACTGTAGACACACACATACCCCATGCACTGTGTTCACCTCGTAGCTTTACCTTGAGCAACTCATTTCATTTCTGAGTCTCAAGATCTGCATCTGTAAAATGGAGATATTTATATTACCTATTTAATAGGTTATGTGATTAAATGAGGTTAGGTATGAAAAGTACCTAGCACAGTACCTGCAAAAAAACAGCACTCAATCAATGTTATGCAAGGAAAAAGACACTTTCAGAGCGCATGAAAAGTCAGCCCTTAGAGTCTCAAAGAACTTCAAGTTGTAGGACAAATAAAATTTATTATTAGGAGACAAAAATGAAAATGCTTTTGAAACATGGTATTTGAAGAGGTTATGCAGTATGAAAATAAATGTAAGCTCAGGAAAGGTCTAGAGATACCTGTGAATAACATATTCATTCACAGCGAAGAACTAAAAACTAAGATGTTGATGGCGATCTGAAACTTCTTCTGATAGTGGACAACTTCCAATGCTTTTTCAATGACTGTCTTAGCTACAGACAAAATTGCTAGCCCAGGGAACCTTCAGCTCTGACTCGATGCGTCAGTTATGTTTTTAATTTGTATTTTCTGAGTATATAAACATACTCAGAAGTCAAGCAGGAAATAATGTATTTAAATAAGCAAAAGTATAACAAATCAAACCTCTCTGTGTTCAGAAGATCACCATAGGTTAAATTTATGTCCATAATCAAGTTTCCCAAACTTCTAAAGCATCTCAATACTCACTCTTATATTAATGACATCCTGTTTCTGTTATGCTGAGCAAATAGGATTTGAAATGAGAAAAATAATATTTGCACAGAAATCCTTCCTGTCTGTTGATTAAATCTAATCAATCATCATAAACTTGATACATATTAGCATTCTGAATCTAATTTACACGCTAGGGAGTCCTATAATCAAAGCGTATATTTATGTTGATAGTAAAATGTTAAAATAACCAATATTTTAAATTAATAGCCTCTGTAATTTCAAGTAATACTGCTCTGCAGTAACATAAAAATGAAATCTTTGCTTGAAAAATTAAGCTATATGTTCTTTAAAAATAAAAAATAGTGCCTAACAAAACTACCTAATTCTCACTTTGACATTTACCAAGTATTTATTACCTGCCAGCTATTACAGATGAGGCTGGTGATGGAGCTGCAGAGAATCACCACCACTCCCATTCAAGCTTATTAAGCTCCTCATATCAAACAATGCTGGCTCATTTTTAAAAGATATGGACAAAATCATGAGTAAAAGATAGAAAAATAGAAAGATTTTTATTAAAACTCATTCATTCAACAAATATTTATTGAGCACCTACTACTTCCCAGGCACTACTCAACATGCTTGAGGTACATCAATAATATATCATAGCCCTTAGACTCTGAACACAGAAATGTTTTGGAGTAACTCCGAATGCTCACATCATTTATTAATTTAAACAGACAATTTGGAAGTTGCATGAATTTGCCATCTTTAAGCGCCATCCACAATGATATTCCCATTAACACGGACATCTGCTTTCTAATACTGGATTAAGGATCAATGTGTTTTCATTTCCTAGTGTGCCAGGCAGGGAATTTGAAAATCTGAAAATCTGAAAAAATGAGATTGTGTCTCTGCCTCTTTAAAAAAAAAAAAAGGAGGGAAGAGAAAAGACAGAGAATTCATCATATCATCACACTGATAACTGTACCTTTATTTTATCTCTTTTTATTTAAATAAAGAAACAGGGACAAGGAGTGAGGTAACTCGCCTAGAGTCAAGATGTTGATGAGCTGCAGATCTGGGGTTTGAAACTCCAGGGCCCACACGCCTCTCGCTAGGGTTCTCTGTGCCAAGTTTCTGTGAGCCACTCAACAATCACAGAAGCAAACTAATTCTAAAATTAGAACCTTGCAATGGAGCCACCTCTTGAGTGGTCTGTTCCCCACACCCCACGCCAGAGTCTGAATTCCATGAAGGCATAAACCATGTCTGTTTAGTTCACCTCTTCATTCTTTAACCAGGCACAATTCCAGACCCAGAGAAAGAACCCAGTAACTATTTGTCAATGGGTTAAATGATTAATGAATTGACCATGGTGCTTTTTCTGGTCACTTCTGACTGTAATCTACCTTTACAAAAAAACAAAAACAGGAATGAAGCAGGCTTCCCTGAATATTTATACCAAGCATGAGTTAAATTAATGGCATTCACTAGAAATGTAAAGAAACGCACAATGTTTGTTTTCAAATAACTTAATCTAGTTGAAAAAAAGGGGAGAAAATGTGAAATATCAGCACAATTTCTACTTTTTAATGGGAGAAGTAAGGAAGTACTCGGAAAAGAAAGAATTACTCAAAAAGGCTCTCGATGGGAATCAAGGCCTTTGGAGATTGGGGTAGCATGACAAACTTCCTTTGGCAAAGATGGTAAATCGTGAGCAAAGTTTCTCAAAGTGTGGCATACAGGATGATCTCAAGTGGAGACACACAGACTCCACATTCAATGACCATGGAATTACACAGCGAGAAAGGTCCTTTCCAATTTCTTTCATCCCAAGAAAAGTGTCTTTTTGATGCTAATGTGTCTTCAATCTCAAAACACTTGCCTTTTGTAACAAAAACAGCTCAGATCTCATACTCAGGCCCTTCTAGACCACACGCCTAGTCAGAATCTGACAGTTTTCTTCCAATTTCATTATATTTATTTTACACATTCATCCATCTGTCGTTGCCATTTATTACAGCATTTCCTTTAAATATATTTTTTAATTTATTTAAGCCTCCATATGGAATATGGGGGCAAAGGTCGTGAAGTTAGTATGAGCATGGCTCAAATTTGGGAACCCTGATTGAGAGAAATGAAGAATGTGTCAGAATCCTTCAGTGGAAACAAGATTAAACACAGCCCAGAAACAGTGGCTACTCTATTGCAGTGAGAAGTGAACAGCTACAAAGAATTCCAGTCTGATAAAGAAAATCATCTAGGGCTCTGAAATCATAGTACGTGGGCCTAGCCCTAATCACTTCCTAACTGTGGAAAGTGAACATGACTGACAGATATGATTCCATACAGGAAAACTAGGGGCCAGGCCAGTAGGACCGAGAATATCACAATGGAAGTGATGCCACGATTGTTGATAGTGCCTGTAAACAAGACCTCCGTCCAGGAAAAAAAAAAAAGGCAAGGCTGTTAGAACAAAATGTTAGGCATGCTGTATTTCAATATATAATGACCTCTCCTCTCACACTGTGAAGGTCACTTCTGCCTGTGTTATCTCCTGGGGCACAAATATAGCTTATAGTCCAGTTTTGTTTTGGTTTGCCTTTTTCCTAATTTCCTAATAAAGTACCAGAGGAGATTCCCAGTAGAGTTGTT
>NW_006772616.1:1109884-1133613 GCF_000442215.2 Lipotes vexillifer | reverse complement strand
TTTCCCTAGCTGTATAATATTTTTATACACTAGATGGAGCCAACTTTATAATGCTTTGGGATTCACATATAGGTTTGTGCTGGACATGAAAAAAACCCATACAAAAAGTTATGGGAGAGCCATGTACCACCTAAATATATTTTAATTTAAATTTTGAAGATCAAAGTTTTAATTTTAAAGATCAAAAGGTCCCAGCAGGGCTTCCCTGGTGGCGCAGTGGTTGAGAGTCCGCCTGCCGATGCAGGGGACGTGGGTTCGTGCCCCGGTCTGGGAGGATCCCGCGTGCCGCGGGGCGGCTGGGCCCGGGAGCCGTGGCCGCTGGGCCGGCGCGTCCGGAGCCTGTGGCTAAAAAAAAGTTAAAGGCGAAAAATGTAGCTACAAACAACCTGAAGAAAAAATAGCTGAAAATTTAACTGACAAAAAAAAAAAAAAAAGGTCCCAGCATTTTACCACTCTGCATATGTTCTATAACTCCTAAGCCCAAATTAATATCAAACTATCAATAATGCTGTAAAAACATTTGAAATATGATCATCTTATAGTTCACTGGCACTTTTAACTTTGGTTTAACATGTGTTTATTATAGTTTTTTAAACTGACAATTTCAAAAAATCTTTCTTTTCCTTTGCTTTGGGAGAAACGGAAGCAATTTATAAATGCAATAAGCATGATTCTCTCATCAGACCCATAAAGTAAAGACTACCTCTAGGGTAGGTGGGATCAGAGCAAAGAGAGTAGCAGGTGTAGAGAGAATATAGAAAACAGTCACCAGCATGGAGTGAAACTGTCAAGGCACTTGCAAGAGGAAATGGCTGATCTCCAGGACCAGGGAAGGTCCACTGCCCAAAGATAAGAATATACCTCTAACCTGGAGCCAGGATGGGGCAGCAGGGAAGTAAGAGGAAGGTTACACTGATGATCTCTCCTGTCAGTCATGGTAACTCAATGCCTTTTCATTGAATCCTAATCCTTTAAAATCGTGGTTCTCAAACGGCACAGTTTTGCCCTCAGGGTACATGTGACAATGTCTGGAGCCACTTTTGGTTGTTACAGACGGGGAGGCAGGTGCTACTGGCATCTAGAGGCAGAGACCAGGGTGCTGTTAAACACCTTACAAGGCCTAGCACGCCCCTCACAATAAAGATGATCCAGCCCCAAATGTTTAATAGTGCTGCGCGTGAGAAACTCTATTTTAAAGTAAACAGCTCTCCCATACAGGAGACAGAGTAGTTCTAACTCATTGTAAGTGTTAAATAAATAAGCAAAAACTTCAGTGTGTCTATCAGACAGCTTTTAAAGTCGGTGGGACACAGTACACTGACATACTTGAGTTACATATGCCACAGTATTTTGTCAACGTGTAAAAATTATGTTGAGTGATTAAAGCCACAGCACAGAGGGTAAGGATTAAGGAGGAATAGAGCAATAAATTGAAGATGATGGACACAATGGATTAAGTACACAACAGTGAAAATGAATAAACTACAGCTATATGCCTCTACATTTTTCAAAACAAAAACAATGTTGAAAAAGGCAAGTCACATAGAATACTGCCATATAGCTCCATTGTTTATATTCAAAGTCTAGTTTAGACATGCAGTCATAGATAGCAACACTGAACCGTAATGAAAAGCAAGGAAGTGATTAGCGTAAAATTCAGGGTGGTGGTGAACTCAGTTGGGGGTAGGATACAGAGGAGGATGTAATCAAAGGTGAGGCTTCTAGAGTATTTTATATCACAGGATGAATAGTGGGGACATGGTTATTCATCTTATTGTTCTTTACTTAACTGATAGGTTTTAGGTGCTCTTCTATGTGTATATTTCACATTTTTTATGAAGGATTAAAAAGGAGTGTAAGGAAAGTGAAGATATAGAGATAACAAGTATAGCCCACTCATTAAGGATAATTTTGACCTATCTGGCTAACGTACCATCAGGTCAGAGGTATCTCTCACTCTCCTTTGCCCTTAACCCTCCACTGTCTGGTCACTTATCCTATGTTACCTGTCAACACCACACTGCATCTCCTCTGCCCTCACAGTTATTCTGCCATGATCCAGCTCTGGCCTGGACTGCTAAGTTGCTCTCCCCACTCCCTGCAGTACATCCTACACCTACTACTAGATAACTCTTCCTAAAGCATGGCTTTGCTGCTTTCATGCTACTACTTTTTTTTTTTTTCTGTTTTTATTGGAGTATAGTTGATTTGCAATGCTGTGTTAGTTTCTGCCGTACAGCAACGTGAATCATTTATACATATATCCACTTTTTTAGATTCTTTTCCCCTATAGGTCATTACAGAGTATTAAGAGTTCCCTGTGCTATACAGCAGGTCCGTATTAGTTATCTATTTTATATATAGTAGTGTGTACATGTCAATCCCAAATCTCCCATTTTATCCCTTCCCTCACTTTTCGCCCTGGTAACCATAAGTTTGTTTTCTACATCTGTGACTCTATTTCTGTTTTGTAAATAAGTTCATTTGTACCTTTTTTTAGATTCCACATATAAGTGATATCATATGATATCTTTGTCTGACTTACTTCACTTAGTACGATGATCTCTAGGTTCATCCATGTTGTTGCAAAAGGCAGTATTTCATTTTCCATGCTACTATTTTACTAAAATTAATCGTTTATCAACACAGAATGAATGAATTTCAAATGTCTTACTTAGACTGGCAATCAAGGCCAACTTATCTTTCTAGTCTCAACGATTATAACTAGTGCAAACATTACAAACAACATACAGTAGTCCCTCACCTCTGATCCACGGAAGATACTTTCCAAGACCCCTAATGGATGAGTAGTACTGAACTCTATATATATTATGCTTTTTCCTATGCATACATATCTAGGATAAAGTTCAATTTATAAATTACGCACAGTAAGGGAAGATCTGAATCACCCGCATCACTGTTCTTGCACTCTGGGGCCATCAGTAAGTAAAATAAGGGCTACTTGAACACGACAGTCAATCTGATAACCTAGATGGCTACTAAGTTACTAACAGACTGGATATGCTGGACAAAGGGATGATTCACGTCTGGGGCAGGACGGCACAGAACAGCGCGAGATTTCATCACACTACGCAGAATGGTGTGCAACTGAAAACTTCTGAATTGTTTATTTCTGGAATTTTCCATTTAATATTTTTGGATGGTGGTGGACTATGGATAACTAAATCTGTGGATAATAGGGAACTTGTGCATTCATTCTCTAAACCCAGCTGTATGCTCTTGATTAAATTGTTCCTCTTGCCTGGAATACCTGTCATGCACTCACCATCCCTTTCTACCAAGATCCTACACATTCTTCAGTAAAATGAAACAGAGGTTCATTACTAAATGTTGGCGAGGAATAGTGCCACTGGAACACTCAGATGCTGCTGCTGTGGGTGTAAATTGGTACAAAGACTTTGGAAACGGTTTGTAGTATTCACCAAAGCTGGACATATGCATACTTTATAACCCAATAATTCCACTCCTTGGCACATAGCAAACAGAAATGTACATGCATGTTCAACAAAAAGCATATAGCAATAATGTTCATAACAGCACCGCTCATAACAGTGCAAAACTGTAGGCAAACCAAATGCCCATCAACAGTAGAAGAGATAGTGATATAGTCATACAACAGAATATCCCATGGGAATAAACTATTGCCACATTATGACAACAGGGATGAATCTCACATACATAACGTTGGGCAAAGGAATCCAGACATGGAAGTACAGGCTGTATTGTTCCATTTGTATAAAGTTAACACCCAGACAGCATTAATCTATGTTAGAAGTCAGGATGGTGACTATACCTGGGGAAGGGTTGACTAGCAGAAGGTGCAAGGATGCTAGCAATGGTCTGTCTCATAGACTGGATTACTCCATGAAAATTCATCAGGCAGTACACATAAGAGGTGTATACTTTTCTATAGGAATGTTATACTTTGATAGAAAGTTTACTAAAAAACATTTTAATAATCGACCCATTCTTCAAAATTATATTAATACCTTGACAAACCTTCCTCACTTTAACAAAAATCATCCACGATCCCAGCTAGATGCCTTTTTCTCCTCTGTCTAGATTTCCATAATACAAATGTAATGTTCCCTTTTATTTTTTTGTGCATGTTCACCAAAGTTGACTGTTATGCCACTGAGCATATAGACCAGTACTTTCTTTTCTGATTTCCTATAAAGCACTGACTTCTAGTAGCTAATCAAAAGATACTTATGGGATTTTAATGACATGCATTGCCCCTTTCAAAGCAAGTCCACATTTCTCTCTCAGTGTGTTGGGTACACGCTGTCATTCTTTTTAAAAATATTGTTCTTAATTTATATAACATTAAAATTCACCTTTTTGCTGTACAGTTCTAGAGGTTTTGAAATGCATAAATTCATGTAACCACCACCACAATCAAGATACAGAACAGTTCCATCATTTCAAACACTCCTTAGGCTGCCCCTGGGGAGTCAAAACATCACCCAACCCCATCCCCCAGAAACCACCTATTTTTCTATTCCTATAGTTTTGTCTTTTCCAGAACGTCATGTAAATGGGATCATTTAATACGGAGACTTTTGAGTCTGGCTCCTTTCTCTTAGCAAGTATATTTGAGATCAACCCATGTTGCAGCAGGTATCGGTACCTATTTGCAAATTAATATTCCATTGTACAGACGAACCATGGCTTATTTATCCTTTCACCAGTGGAAGGACATTTGGGCTGTCTCCAGTTTTTGATGATGGTGATTAAAGCTGCTATACTTTTTAAAGACTTTTTTTTAAAAAAAAAAAATAGTATTTGCAAACGACTTACTAAAGGTCATACATTTACCAGTGCTGAAAAGAAACGGTATACACTCGTAAAAAACTCTGGGAAAATACGAGTCAACGATTTTTCCCCTTATATCAATGAACCCAGCTCACAATATATTTTCTGTAAAGAGATTTCAAACTCCCTTTTCTATATTTAGTGCACAGTAATGAGCCAGAGTTCATAACTATCCAACTAAAGCACTTTTCTAGAGGCTGCTTCTTGCCAATGTGACCCTATGGCCGCACTACTATAAATAACATGTATGCCTTGATCTGTGTACAGCTATTCATCAGTGCTACGTAAATAAGTGATTGTGCCCTGCCGGCCTCTGCCTTTCATCTGACCTACTGGACTTACCTGCAATGCACAGAGGGGACAGTGACAGGCCTGGCACTCGGGGGCTCCAAGACATGCAAGGAAAAGGGCTACTTCAACGATTAAGCAGAAGGGTGGCTACAGCTGCACTTTTTTTCTGTTGATTTAAACACAAAAAGCATATGTCCAAATCCTCGGGGTCAGAGTGACCATATCACAAAATTTCCATTAGCTGGCATTTCAAGGTATCCATCTATGAAGCCTGAGCCACTACACAGCCAGGGTCCAGGCCACAGGGAAAGGAAATGTCCAAGAACAACTTTTCAGGGACGTCTCCGAGCTGCACCTGCCACCTTGGCTAGAGAAAACACATTGGTTTTAAGCTTTGAAAACTCAAAGTGGCATGATAAATCTTTTTGTAATATCTCCCTGATAGTAACTAGAAAAATCATGAGACTCTCATCCTCCAGCCTCTTTCAAAAGTTCTTACTAATAATAATAGCAGCTAATTATGGGAGGTATGCTATGCACTCCTGTGCTAAGCATTTTACATACCATACCTTGATTTATTCCTCAATAACAACCCACTAACTTAAACACTATTACGATGTCCATTTTACCAATGAGAAGAGTGAGGCTCTGAGAGACTGCATCACTTGCTGAAGAGTTTGCAGAGAAGGAATTCAATCCAAGGCACAGTCTGATTCTAGAGCCTGTGTTCTTAACTCACAGGCTATAGCCATGGCTCTACTTATAGAGATATTTATTTATTCATTATTTACTCAAAAAATATTATATTATTATAGCCATCTAAGGAAATAAATTGGAATGAGATATGTTCCCCCCCTCTAGGTGCTCATTACTTGGAGGAGGGCAGAGAATCCTATAAATAATAATACCTTAACCTTTTCGGTTACATACTTTTCTGAGACTCATATGAAAACTACGGACTGCCTCCAGAAAAAAATTCACACAGGCACAGACACACAAAGCTGAATGCTTGCAGCCACAGCCTAGGAATCCCTGGAATACTTAACTAGTTGACTATTAGCTGCAAAGGGTTTTGATTAAGAGAGGAGCAAAATACTGTGAGAACTCAAAGGGGAAAGCTCAGGGTACGGAAGTCCTGAAGACAGAGAATGCATTAGGCAAAGAAGGAAGGAAGGGGGCCTTCGATGAAGAGGGGCATGTTTCAGAAAGCTGGTGGGAGGACAAAGGTCTAAAGAGGAAAGGGGAGGGAAGCAGGGAATTAGGTGGCAGATCACTAAAATATTCCAGACAAGAGTTTCCTATTTCTAGGAAGGATGTGGTGAGAATGAGGTATGAGTCCAGGCTCTGGGGTCAGAAAGAACTGGGTTCACATCTTGTACTACATATATGTGCAATGGAATACTACTTATCCATAAAAAGATATGAAATCTTGCCATCTTCAACCACATGGATGGATATTATGGATATTATGCTAAGTAAAATAAGTCAAACAGAGAAAGACAAATACCATATGATTTCACTCATATGTGAAATGTTTTTAACATGAACAAACCAAATCAAACAAAAACAAACATATAGATACAGAGACCAGAGCAGTGCTTACCAGAGGGGAAGGGGGCGGGGGAAGGCAAAATGGGTAAAGGGGGACAACAGTATGGTGACAGATGGAAACTAAACTTGGTGGTGAGCACACTGCAGTGTATACAGAAACCGAAATATAATATTGTACATATGAAACTTACATGTTATAAACCAATAAAAAAACATATAAACACAGGCAGACCTCAGAGATATTGTGGGTTTGGTTCCAGACCATCACATGAATTTTTTGGTTTCCCACTGCATATCAAAGTTATGTTTCCACTATACTGTAGTCTATTAAGTGCGCAATAGTACTATGTCTAAAAAAGAATACATCTTAATTTAAAAATTTTTTATTGCTAAAAAATGCTAGCCATCATCTGAAGCTTCAGTAAGTTGTAATCTTTTTGCAATAGTAACATCAAAGATCACTGATCACAGACCACCATAACAAATATAAAAATAATGAAAAAGTTCAAATATTACAAGAAATACCAAATGTGACATACAGACACAAAGTGAGCAAATGCTATTGGAAAAATGGTGCTGAGAGACTTGCTCGAGGCAGGTTTGCCACAAACCTTCAATTTGTAAAAAAGGCAAATATCTGAAAAATGCAATAAATCAAAGTGCAATAAAACAAGATGTGCCTATTAAGTCCCCTGCAATGAGAAAGAACGAAAGAGGGAGGGAGGGAAGGAGGAAGAGAGAGACAAGGAAGGAAGGAAGGAAGGAAGCAAGGAAGGAAGCAAGGAAGGAAGGAAGCAAAGAACTGAGTTCAAATCCAAGTTCTTCCCCCCCCCCATTAGCTATACAGCCAGGGGAAAATTAAACTCCTCTAAGCCTGTTTCCTTGTCTGTAAAATGGGGACAAGAGCCCCAACTTCACAGGCTGTTGTAAGACAAGCCATGGAATAATGCATGATACCCACTTGACACAATGAATATGTGTGAGCATTGAATACAGTGTAGCCATTATTATTAACAACTTCATCATTATCACCATCATTTTCACCCTGGCCTGATTCTAACATGGCTTCCCCAAAAGAACTCCTCCAAAACTGCACCAGAAAAGAACTCCCTGATTCGTGTTTGGGCCAACCTGCTACATTCTTAGACCCATGAGGCACCGTAGAAGAATCCTTGTCCAAATAAAGCCCCAGTGCAAAAAACCACCATTAAAATACTCTCTTTGTAAACTCCTCGTACACTCACACGCAATTATTTATTCTCGTTAATCACATAAATACATTAGAAGCACACTCTAGAGTAGGGGGAAAACAAATTAGGACAATCGTTGGGATATCGGGGGAGGGTATTTTTTAATATCATCAGTGTCTGCTCTTCTCTTATGTGAGAATAGAGATTATCAAGAGCTAGACAGACATCACATGTTATTGTCAATACTATCATGTCCATAACAAGAATCTAAAGACATAAATTCTTGCAAAGCCTTTCTGCACCCAGTTCATCTATGTCACCATTCACGGCATTACTACGTAGAAAAGGAAAAAGGTACAAAATATTATACCCAGTTCTTCTTAATCACTGTGTTTTCAGTAATATTTTATTTTAGATTCTTCACGCAGTCTAGGAGCTAACATAAAAGTAACACACTGGAACCCATCCATGAATGCTTGAGGAAATGTGCACAGAGTATTTTGTTTTGATTCCTCAGCCATGGTAATAGACGGAATATTCATGAAACCTTCGTACTTAAAAATGTTCCATGGCCAGCCAATATTTGCCAGAATGATACTGCCATATAGTCAGCAACGGAAAAATAAAGTCATGAGAAAACACAACCATTGTCATCTTTCCCAGAAAGATGGCCAGGATATCTGCTTCCCTGTGCCATAGAGGCTGACACCAGCTACGAAAATCACAACGTTCCCCTCACTTGAAAGCACATATGCACAGGAAAGGAGAACAAAGGTGTTCCAATGATCTTCCCTGAACCCAACAGACTGTTAGAAATTCACCAGGCTTCCTTTCACCTTTAAATTTGTTCTCCTGCAAAAAGCACAGTTAGTAAATGAGTTCATGCCATCGAAAACGCAAAGAAAGTAGTAGAAAACCCAACTGTCCTAGAATAATAAAGTAGAAGAATTTGTTCGTGAGTCGGGGACAGAAGGGAGGAATCGAGGCTGACAAGAGGATAATGTTGCTAGCGCATCATTAAACTCGAATGTGAGGGCGAGAGCTGATAGGCTGTGAAGCATATGGAATGGAATCATAGCACTTAGGATTTACCCATGTCTTACCAGAACAAAACAAAGATTTATGTTAGGAAATATTCTCACATGGCTTTCAGAAAACCTGATCAATTCTCAAGAAACTGAACCAAAGCAGTCTTTGAGGCGTACATAAACTAGAGAAGTGTAAGTTACAAATCAGACCTTTCTCTCCATCTGAAATGTGTCATATGCAAAATCAACATCAAGGATCATTAATTACTAACGCCACAAACACAGTCCATTTAGTGGAATTTAATTCTTTTCATACCTCTGTTTCTACACCAGCTAGTTATCCTTCTCTACAAGCAACACATTCCAGGAGTTAAGAACACAACCCCTGGACTCAAACTTCCTGCATCTGCCACTAACTCTAATTTCTCCATCTGTAAATGAGGAACATAACTAAATGAGTTAAGGCAAGTAAGACGTTCATGTTCTGCCTGGCCTTGACACCATTTTAATCTTTCTCATCTTCTCTAGTCCTAGTATATCTTTCTTGGGCAGAAAACAGGCAGAATGGATATCTTTGCAGAGTGATTCCAACACTGCTTTATGAAATAAATGCAAACATATGCCTGCTTTGATTTTATTCACTCTTTAACAAATATTCATTAAGTTTCTACTATGAGCCCACAGGTACCCTGCTAGAAGTTGGGACATACCGATGAACAACAACAGATACAGCAACCAAGACACAGTCCAGGCCCCTTTCCTCCGTCATATATTCCTCAGTGGTGCTTTGTAGATGCAGCTTGCTGAGAGCATAAAGAATGTGGAGTCAGCATTTAGGAAAAATTCCTAGTACACGTGCTTCAGAGCTGGCCATGTTTATTGTCTTTAATCTGTGAACTAGTGACATACACCTATAGCTAAGACCCTGCTTTTGAGATCCTTCATACGCTTCTGCAGCACCTTATGTGTCCATCTGTTAATTGCATATATATTTATTCAACACTTACCAAGAGCCAAAGGCCAGACTTGACCCTGGGTAGAGACTGGTGAGAAAGGCATGGTCCTTCTCCAAGGTAGAATCTTGCATTTTAATGAGATTTTTTTTTAATTGAAGTGTAGTTGATTTACAATACTGGTGTTAGTTTCAGGTGTACAGCACAGCGATTCATTTTTTTTTGAAGATTACATTCCATTATAGGCTATTATAAGATACTGGGTATAATTCCTGTGCTATACAGTAAATCCTTGTTGCTTATCTATTTTATGTATAGTAGTTTGTGTCTGCGAATCCCATACAGAATCTTGCAGTTTAGAGATGAGTGCACAGATGTGGTCCAGAGGGCAAACGCAACTGACCCTAATTCATACCATTAGGAAGGGCAGCACTGAATTAAAAACCATGCCTAATGCCAAATGCAAGTATGTCCCCTCCTCAGGGATTTTACTCTTCTTGCTGTCCCCTTGGCCTATAACGCTCTTCCCCAGACAGCTGCATGGCTTACTCTTCAGTCAGTTAATTCACATCTCCGTTTGAAAGGAACCTCAGAAGCGAGGTCTAACCTCTGAGCCTCAAATGAAAGAGGAACTCCTCCTGGCTTTATTCCTCTTCATAGAACTTTCCACTCCTACCAGGACGTCAACTCCAATAGGGCACGTATCTTTGCCCATTTTATTCACTGCTCTATCCCCAGCACAGGGACAGCACTTGGCACAGAGTAGGTGCTCAATAAATATGTGTTGGGTGAATAAGCACAGTGTTCTTTTGACCTACCCTTAGACACACCCATGTCACTCCTGCTGAGGAAGTACAACTCTGAGACTGCAGAGAAGAGGGACAATGACAAAAATCCAATTCTTGAAACGTGAACGCTATGGAAAGAGCTGAGTGGCTGGGAAGCATGCGGAAGGTTGACTGCGGCAGTAGGAAAATATGCCAAAGTGTGGTTTATGCTAAACAGCAGATGAGTTAGGGTGGTGTACCAGTGTGCCATTAAGTAACAACAGTCACATATCAAGCAATGGAGGGACACAGGGCACATGACATTCAGCCTCAATGTCATGCAGACACAGGTGGTGGGAGGGTGTGGTGAACTAGATACAAACCCATCCAAGGGCGAATGTTGGCCCATATTTGTTGAGTCTTCAGATTTTTAAAAAGAATACGTAAATCCTGAAGAGAATATAGAAATTAATGATGCCACATTTTGACCAATTCAGAGTTGTTTTCAACACTACTCAGGCTACACTAACATCTAACAGCACCATTCAGAACAGAAGGTCCCAGACCAGCAGCAACTATTGTGTTCTCTGACCCTGTCCCCAGGAGTCACAGCAGTGCCACATGCAGGGCACTGAACGATGTCTTCCTGGGGGTCTTTGCAATTGGCATATAAACTCTAAGAAGGTTCATGGTTTCCTAATCTTCCCTCCTAGAACTGAATGAACAAATATTCCGACTTAACTTTTCAGTTCTTCCTTTTTTAATTTTATATTGGAGTACAGTTGATTAACAATGCTGTGTTAGTTTCAGGTGTACAGCAAAGTGATTCAGTTGTACATACACCTGTACCTATTCTTTTTCAAATTCTTTTCCCATTTAGGTTATTACAGGATATTGAGCAGAGTTCCCTGTGCTGTACAGTGGGTCCTTGTTGGTTATCTATTTTAAAAATAGCCGTGTGTACGTGTCAATTCCAGACTCCCAATCTATCCCTCCCCCCGCAACCCTTCTCCCCCAGTAACCATAAGTCCGTTCACTAAGTCTGTGAGCGTGTTTCTGTTTTCCAATCTAAAAAAAATGATACAAATGAACTTATTTACGAAACAGAAACTTTTCAGTTCTTAATGAGAGATCATGGGATGCCAACAATCTTAGGTACAAGACAATGTTTTCTCTGAGTCTCTATGAAGAATTACCAAAACAAAAGAAAACAAAACCCCAGCAAAAAATTGCAGAGCTCTGGATGGTACCAGAATCAAGCAGACTCTAAAATAGGTCAGAGAAAGAGCTGTAATTGTTTTAAATTCTTACCAGGCAAAAAATAAAAATAAAATGATCTGAGGGGGAAAAAAATCACACTCCTATTTTTCTTTATGTATACCTTGTTTGTTCCCCCAAACAAACTTAAAGCAGCTTATGTAAAAGCACACAACACCCCAAGATGAAACAACAGAAAACTAACATGCGCAGGTGAAGAAAACAGGATGAAAGACAGGTCAAGAAAAAAAAGAATTAAATGACCCTAGGGATAAGATTAGTTCACAAAAGGCAGAGTCTGCACGTTTTCTAAAGGTGAGTCACAAACTGCTTTCTAAGCCACGGGGCACAGAGTCCAAGGTTTACAAGGGCCAAGCGGTTAAAGTAAGGAGGTAAAACAAAGGGAAGAGTGCATGCTTTGTTTTAAGGAAAACGGCATTACTTTATTGGATCCCACGGTTGCCATGGAGACATGTGATCCCAGCATTGCCAGATCTGATTTTTCAATAGATGCTGGAAATTCAAACACACTTGTGCGAAATCTTCTCATTTTCCAATGTTGGCAAACTAGTTTTCTTTTGGTTTAAAAAAAAAAAAAAGTATGGGTTAAAGAAAACATGCCTGTGGCCATAAAGAGGAAGAAGACATGATCAGTTACATGACTAACTATATCCATAAAATAAAAACCCAAAGTTGAGTAGAAGTACAGTCATTTGTGGTATCAAAACCAGAGAGACACTTCTCCTAAGGATCTTCATAAAGAAGACACTGGAATATCCACAAGCTAGGCACCCCATACAATCAGGATTCATGGGGCTCTATCTCATGATGACCTTCCAAGGAGACCGAGAGCATACTACTAAGTGTAATGTAATAAAACTAACTGCTGGGGTTGGGGGGAAAGGGGGTGGGGGGTAGGGGAAAATTGTCAGGTTTAGAGATTTCTGCTGCTCTGGATTATTTCAGGTATAGATTTTACAGTAGAGTTCCCTTAACTACTTTTTAACCAGTGAGCACTTTTGATAAATATAAAATACTCACCCTTTTCTTTAATGTTATTTGACAAATCAGAGCAAAAGCTACCTTGGAAAATGGTTTTTCAAATGACATTGCCTTCTTTTTTTTTTTTTTTTTGCGGTACGCGGGCTTCTCACTGCCGCGGCCTCTCCCGTGGCGGAGCACAGGCTCCAGACACCAGGCTCAGCAGCCATGGCTCACGGGCCCAGCCGCTCTGCGGCATGTGGGATCTTCCCGGACCGGGGCACGAACCTCTGACCCCTGCATCGGCAGGCGGACTCTCAACCACTGCGCCACCAGGGAAGCCTCGACATTGCCTTCTTTCCTCATTGTTTTACTACAGTATTCAGAATAACAGATGAACCTTTATCCTTCGGACTGTAATCCATAAATATTGGTTTTTCTCAGCAGCATTTGAGAAGTACTGAGTAGAACCAGATGCAAAGTTAGATCCCCTGACAAGGACCTGGAGTGAGGTATTCTATGGGACCATTAAGTTCAAAGCCATTTGCTTTACTGGACAGTCCATCTAGCAGTAGGATTGAACTTTGTGGACGTTGAAGAACCTGCCAGTCACCAGCCAAGGAAGGATACAAAGGTAGGACCAAATGTCTCCACAAAAAAAAAAAAAATTCTGTATCTGTTGCAGGTCACCAACAAAAGGACAAGCAAGCTCTAGTCCACATGGTGACACACAGTGATGATCCCTGGAATCCCGGGGGTTCAGAAAGGGTAGCTGGGTTCCAAACTGGGCTCTTGACATACCTAGAAGTAGTGCAACTTTATTTCATCTGTCTCATGCAGAGTTCTTTCTAATGCTTGTTTTGAACATGCACATCTGTTTAAACATGACTGACACATCAGGGGACAATGTGAGCATAACCCACATGAACTTGAGTTTCCTTAGGTATGATTTGGTCCACAAGAAACACTAGGTGAACACAGAAAACCACACCCACCTGAGTCAGGCAGTAGAGAAATACACAAAACTTAGACACCGCAAACACCTGCCCGCTACCCTCAGTTTACCATGCGTGCTGCACACCGCAACCACCCACAGCTTTGCTACAACTTTCCACCCAGTTTAAGACCACCTTCCTTCCACCACCTCACCATGGTTTACAAGCTGCCACCCTCCCCTCAGCCACCTCCCCAAGTAAACACTAGGTCTTTTCAAGGCAAAGCGCCAAGTTTATGTGGTACTTGCATACTGCTTAACCATTTAGCAAGTGTAAAACTCTACTGCTTTTCTAAGGTTCCTAGCTTTCCTTTTTTTACGTTCTTGATGAAGTTTTTGAGTATTGTGCCCCAGCCCCGCTTTTCCTGTAGGCTCTGTGCTATGTATTGCATGATTTTCCATCATCTAGTGATTGTTTTAGAAATGCGTATGTTGTGTTAGGGAAGAAGGGTCAATATTGGAATACTAAATAAAATGTTACTTGAAAGAAAAGGATTTCACTAGAATGTAAGTTCTCCTTGAAGCTACCATGCTGCTCCCCCAACTCCAGGGGATACCATTCACGTCATATAAGATGTGTATCATTTTCATTATAAATTAACTAACTCGGCATTTAACAAATTGTTATGCGAAGCCTAATATGTGTCATGAAAGGACTACACTTCAAAGGATGCATGTGTTCACTTTGCAAAAGTAAAGGAAAACAAAAAAATACGTATTCATCATCTTAATACGCAAGCATTTTGATGTTCTTCCTTTCAGTTTTTTCTCTTTGTACATATAACACCACTATCCCTGCCATGTGCACTATTTTGCCTGGTCTATTTATCTTATCTTGGCTTTAAATTGGCCTGCCACTTCTAAATCAAATATGCTTACATTTCTTTAAGAAAAAAAAAACTGTTGTCAAATTGACCCAGTCATTTAACATTAACTGAGCAAGTACTATCTGTTGAGCTCCATGCTCTGTGACATGCAAATTAGAATATTCAATAGACTGGGCTTAACCACCTAGAGAATTTCTTAAAGTTTCCAAATTTGGCATAGTTGCAACATTTCTTGCCCTTAAGATTAATTACTATTTTCATTCTAGTTCTAAGATTGGTTAAAAATACAAATTACATAAATAGCACATTTGGAAAAGAAAATGGACTTGTATTATCAGCCGCCTGCAAATTACAGCTTCAAGAATTGCATTCTGCCCTTTTATCTGTCACCTTTCCAAATACTGTACCACCAAAATTGACGACACAAAACAAAGCTGCATTTGAATATTTCTAAGTAGTAAATACACACATTAAAGTGTCATGGTGCTCCCTTCGACAGCACATGTACTAAAACTGGAACGATACAGAGAAGATTAGCATGGCCCCTGCACAAGGATGACACACAAATTCATGAAGCGTTCCGTATTTTGAAGGATATATGTATATGTATAGCTGATTCACTTTGTTATAAAGCAGAAACTAACACACCATCGTAAAGCAATTATACTCCAATTAAGATGTTAAAAATTGACTATGGATTTAAGAGTTTAGTAAATTACATGGAAGATATAGATACACATAAATATATATAGGTGTGTGCTTACGTGTATGTGTGTGTGTGTGTGTGTGTGTCTGTGTGTGTATCAAAGACTGGGCTCAAATATATATATTCTTGAATTTTCTTTTCTACAAAATGTGAAATATACATGTCATTCTATATATTTAAGTTAAACTGGCTAACAAGCAACCAGGTGTAGAAAGCTGTTTGGGGTTGTATCTTCTCTTGCCAGTTGATGAGATGCTGGGAAACACTAAGAAATGAGGGCAATAAGGACAAAATCAAAAGAGGTGAGATAATCTAGACACATAATAGTGTGCTCTAAAATCACTGATAAATGATTTACTCTTCTCTTTAAAATTTTTTTTTAATAAAATAAATTAAAAATTTTTTTTAAATAAGCTACTTAGCTAAGTCATTATTCAGGTTCCAAACCAGGGGACAGAGGGAACACTGGCCAAGGTCACAGGGTTACATCTTCATATGCCATTCAGGTGCCAGCCTCCACCACATTTTATGCTTCTCCCTCTCTCATTGAAAAAGACCACTGTCTTATTATGATAACAATTTCCAGGTGGAAGCTAAGCCTTCAGTCAAGATTCCTGTCCCCTTCAAAGTACCTGAGTGTGTGTGACATGGTAGATTAAGGTGTTCCAGCTCACCGTGGGCAATAGCTTTTCTCAAACCTCACAGCAATTCATCTTGGGTACCCATAGAGGCAGTCCTAGAAAGGCTGAGTTTGAGAAGGGGTGAAAGTGCACCCCATAACTTTTCCACCAAAGCACATCTCAGCAGAGGAGCCACATCCTTGTAAGGAGCCCTGGAAGCAAGGCCTAGGAACATGGTCTGAATTCACCGTCAGCAAGGGAGAGGTCTCCTGGCAGCCTCATGCTTCATCTCACATTCTACTCTCTAATATACCCTTACTTTTATCAGCAGGGAACAGTTCCTAAATCACCGACCGGTTGAATTATTGAGACTTTTGTACCCCTACCCCAAATAGTCAAGAACTATTGATGTTCTACAAAACACATGAGTCACATTAACCTCCAGCTTCATGCAGCCTTTGGCACAGGGCTTCAGACTTCCACTAAGAACATAACTGTTTTGATTTTTCAAAGCCCTGAGGTATGTATTTTCATTTTTTAAAACATCAACAGCAATTCCCTTACTCCTTTCTATCTATCAGTCTTTCTTGAGGAAGGACTACATTTAGAGCAGATCAATTTTCTCCCTCATGGGTACTGAACATGAATGAACGGAAATCTTGAGGCAACTTCCCTTCTGAGCCCACAGAGATGTCACTGCCACTCGGAAAAGCTCCCGGCCACCGACATGCCCCATCCTCACATCACAGTGACTCCTTCAGCTGCAGAGGAAGGGAGAAAGGCCATATATCCACAAGCACGCCTGGCAGAGATGCAATTATGCCCCTCCTGTCCCTCCAGCCCAGGCCCCTTGGCACCCTCTTCCATTTAGAGAGCTACTCAGACCCCATCATTCACCAGAGTGTCCTAAAAAGATACAAAAAAGATAAAGTCCTCAACTGTGCTAGACACCGGAAGAAAAAAAAAGCAGCCACAAAATGAAAACTGCCTTTTAGAAATAGTTATAGTTAAACATTAAAAAAAAAAAAAATCACATGATTTTGCTCCCCATACTGTAGCTAATGAAAAGGGGCATTTAGTATCCAGTGGGAAAAGCAGTGTTTTATAATTTCATCAGCAATTACTACAAAGCTCATCTGTAAGAGCTTGGCGAATCCTCGCTTTTTCTGACCTCGAGAACCAACATTCTCTGAAGTCAGAATCCAGGGACTTATTCTAATGTTGAATGTTCTCCTGAGTCCCTTTAAAAGCAAAAGAAAGAAAAATGAACTTCACATTGACTGATGCACGACATTGTTTTAATCCAAAAAAAATGTGCAAGTTGAAATCATTATAACATGTCATAAAGCATCAGTAATAGCCACTCAGCAAGAACTAAACCATTTTTAAGGTCATAAACAAGCACGTACAGCGCGCTACACTAATTTATTAGAAACATCCTCTTTAAAAGAAAGGGTCACAGAGGGCTCTGGCTCAATCACACTGCTCTCCACACGCCAGCCGTAGAACTTATATATGACCTTTGCAATTCCCCTTGAAAATCCCTTCAGCACTCAGACATTTCATTTTAAAAATTAGGGGGAGGTGAGGTAAAGCCATAAAAATCAGTAGCAGGCACACCAGAATATGCTGGAATAAGATAAACGTCTTTCTCATAGAAGAAATGCATGCACTATTAATGAAAAGAATCCAATGCAAAAGGCAACTAGTCACATCTCCTTGACCACTTATATTTTAAACCCAGAAAAGCAAAATCAGACTTACCCTTGGAAGCCATCCTATAGGCTGACTCAGAAACGTAGCCTGTCGACAAGCCAAAAACAGCTACAAACCAGGGCTCCAAAAACTCAGTGGGTTTAATCCTCTCATCCACCTACTAACCCCTGCTAGTACGTATGCATCTGGCTTTTGTTAAAGCACTTCTGCAAACGTACAGAGGATGAGTAATCGTTCAGACTTCGTAAAACATGCCAAACCCATCACTAATAACAGTAGTTTCATTTACTCATCACATTTTTGGGTGCCTTGATTTTATTTTTTTAAGAGAAATGAGTGTTTTTGCTGATGCAAATTCCCTGCCACTAGACCATGCACACATTATCCAAAAGGCAATAGGCTGTCTGGTGTGTGTATAACTTTTTCTGGGTCCTTGTCAGCAGTCAGAAATGTTGAACTAATATGTAAAGGCATAGCCTGCTTGATAAACTGTCTTTTAACATTAATAACACCACTATTTTCCTAAATAAACCCTCCAGCCAATTCTACTTTCTTTCATTGAAAAAGGCAATCATTTTATTATAATTAGAAATACGAATAAGAAAAATAAGAAATACTCAAGCATAAATTCATCTCTCACTGTCTCCCCATCCAATCCCTTCTCTTAGAGATATTCACTGTTGACAATTTTCAATGTATCATTCCCGAAACTTCTATGTACAGAGTATGCATGTATGTAAACACACACACACACAAACATTCTTCAGAAAAACTCTTGGGGACTCTTGAGGAGTCTCAGACATCAGAATTTTCTAGATTTTGTAACAATAATGAAGTATATACAGAGTGTAATATCCCTAGTGAGATCAGGGCAACAGCTCATAATCAACCATATTAATTGAATATTCATGTTTTTTGGAAGAAATATTAAGCGGGATAATAAAGACTATAAATAGCCTCGTGTCATTTCAGGGCAGGTAATTCTGCCAAGTGAGATTTTTTTGAAAAAGTCATTCAACATTTAGAAACTTTGGAATTTTGGAATTGTGGATAAGGGATTTTAGCCCTATCGTTTTACTCCCAGTTACTTACCAAGTTTTGAAAACTTTTTTTTATTAAAAAGGTTCATGATAAGAAATTTTTAAAATACATATGAATAAAATTAAAGTCACCTGTAAAATCCCACCACACAGAGAATCGAGCTCTTATCCAGTCGTGTTGAGTGCCTCCTGGGAGTACAGACTCAATACTCCGTGGGCACACTAAAAAATGAAAGCAAACATAAATTCTATTTTTTTTTTTTTTTTTTGGAGTATAGTTGATTTACAATGTTGTGTGAGTTTCAGGCATAGAGCAAAGTGAATCAGTTATACATATACATATATCGACTCTTTCTTTTTTTAAGATTCTTTTCCCATTACAGAGGCCATTACAGAGTATTGAGTGGAGTTCCCTGTGCTCTGCAGCCGGTTCTTATTAGTTATCTAGTTTATGTATAGTAGTGTGGATATTTCAGTCCCAATCTCCCAATTTATTCCTCCCCACATCCCCTGGTAACCATAAGTTTGTTTTCTACATTCGTGCCTCTATTTCTGTTTTGTAAATAAGTTCATTTGTACCCTTTATTTCTTAGACTCCACATATAAGCAATATGATGTGATATTTGTCTTTCTGTGTCTGACTTACTTCATTCAGTATGACAATCTCTAGGTCCATCCACGTTGCTGCAAATGGTATTATTTTGTTCTTTTTTATGGCTGAGTAATATTCCATTGTATATATGTATCACACCTTCTTTATCCATTCCTCTGTTGATGGGCATTTAGGTTGCTTCCATGACCTGGCTATTGTAAATATTGATGCAATGAACATTGGGGTGCATGTATCTTTTTGAATTATGGTTTTCTCTGGGTATATGTCTAGGAGTGGGATTGCTGGGTCATACGGTAGTTCCATTTTTAGTTTTTTAAGGAACCTCCATACTGTTCTCCATAGTGGTTGTACCAATTTACATTCCCACCAACAGTGTAGAAGGGTTCCCTTTTCCAAATCCTATTTTCAAACAAGGTAGAAAGTTATACCTGTTTTAAACTAATAATATCCACCTTGCAAAACTGTTCCCGAAAAAGATATGAACTCTTTCATTTACTCATTCATTGATTCAAACATTCATTGAGCTTCTATTATATGCCACACAATATGCTAAATACCAGGTATTTGGGTGGCCTGGATGTAGCATATAAAACTACCAGACATCAGATTAAATCCTGAGTTTCAAATAAATCAGAAATATTTCAGTATAGTACGTCCCACATTTGAGAATACATTTTTACGGATATAGTTTTTAAGTATTAGAGATATACTTATGCTTTTTAAATGTCCCACATTTGGGACACACTTGTATTAAAATATTACTTGTTTTGATCTGAAATTCAAATTTCACTGGGTGTCCTATATTTCATTGCACAAAAGAGGCAGAGTCCTTGCTGTCGTGAACCCTCAGTCTAGCACTAGGGAGCGGAGGACGGTAGGTGGACAGGTAATAAATAGGTAAACAACTACATACACAGTGTAAATAGAAAAAAGAGCTATGAAGGTGATAAACTGAGCAATTAAGATAGAAATAAAGAAGAATATTATTTAAATACAGAGTTCTTAAGGAAAGGCTTGTCTAGGAAGCTAACTCTGAGGGACAGAGCATGCTGAAGGAAATAAAAACCTCATAATAGTAGAGCAGCTTGCACAAGACCCAGCCCATAGTATATGCTCAATAAATTGTTCATTTCATTCCTTGGCAGGGCCGGGACTTCATCTCTTGGCTCACCCTAGTCTGGCCCTGTGCCTTGGGATGGAGAAAGATAATAAGAAGGGGTATAGTATACGTGGACCACCAACGGCTTCCTCCTTCAGAAAGTCTGGCAGCCACCATCTGTCTACAACCTCATGAGAGATCCTGAGCGAGAACTTCCCAGCACAGCCCTCTGGAATGCCTGACCCACAGAAACCATGATATCAATAGATAACGAAATGATAGCTATTATTTTCAATCACTATGTTTTAGTATGATTTGTTATGCAAAAATAGTAACCAAGTGCTGGCAAGAATGGGGACCACCCAGAACTCTCAGACACTGCTGGTGGAAATGTAAATTGAGGCAACTGCTTTGGGAGACTGTTGGTGGTACCTAGGAAAGCCAGACATACATACATCCCGAGCACCAGCCCAGCTTCCATTCCCACTGGCACCGCTGCACTTCTGGTTCTCGCCATTTCCCACAACACAGCCCCTTTCTCCCTTCTCTGCTGGATTTGCAACACCTCCAATACCAATTACACACACAGTCCCCAGGACTGATCTTCCTAAAGCTCACCTTTCACCCTGCCATTTGGCTGCTCCAAAAGTCTTTCATATATAAACTTAATAAACATTTGCTGATTGATTACTTGTAAGATTCAAATCTAGAGAGTTTTACTAACTTGGCACTGAGGAGGAAAAGACACAAAGCAAATAACCCAGGCATTCAGAGATTTACAAGGCAGCTCCTTGAAATGCCCTCCAAAAAAATTAAACCATTGCCAGAAACCCTGATTGTTGTGAAATACATATGTGGAAATACATCTCAAGGACCTACTGCTATCCATTCAAATGGAATGTCACCAAAAAAAAACTGAGTACTGTTATGATGGTGACAACCAAGACCAGATTTGCATAGTGAAGAATAAATTTCAAACCTGAAAGGTCTTCTGTTGCATGGAAAGGGATCAGTAACAGTGTATAGAAAACAAAGAGGAAGAAAAAGAGAAAAAGGAAGGGATGGGAAGGGAGGACAACCCTTAACCTTCTATAGAATTTTCTGTTAATGCCCTACTCTCTGATGATTGTCTGGGACCATATCATTAGTGGTGGTAATGGGAGGGAAAACCATAATAATTGTAACTTCTTCCATTTACTCTGTGACTGCCACGTGCAGATACTATGCTGAGCTATAAGATGCTTATATTGTCATCAGCATTAATGCAACCAATATTTAGGCCAGGCGCTGTGCTATCTGCTTTACAAGCATCAACTTATCTCACCCTCACAGCAATCTTGCAAGATTAGATATTATTATTATTCCCATTTTACAGATGAGGAAACTGAGGGATGGAGAGGCCAGCTAACTTGCCTTAGGTTTTATCCATGAACACTTTGAGGGTCTAGGATAAAGTAAGATTCAATAAACGGTGAAAAACAATAAGAAAAAGATTAAAATGCCTCATGGGAATACTTGAAACATGGAAAGAAAAAATAAAATACTGAAAATATTGGAAGTCAATTTATGGCAACATAAGAACTGACATTCATGAAACCATAACCGATGGGATGAAATACACACAGAACAACACGAGGAATCTCAGCTAAACTGGCAGAATTTAAGCTCCATGTTGTGCACTTTGAAAGGGAGAATCAGAGCCCATATTCACTCATTTACTCATTTATTTATTCATCAAATATCTATTGAACACCTACTATGTGTCAGACACTGTTTGAAGTGCCGGGATACAGCAGTGAACAAAGAGACAAAAATCTCTACTTCTGTGGAACATTAGGGTGAGAAAGGGAATATGGACGATAAACTTAGTAAATAACTAAGCCATCTAAGGTGTTAAAGGCAGCAAGTGCTAGGGTAAAAATAAAGCACCAAGGACCAAGACAGGGGCAGGAAGGGAATGCTATTTTAAATACAGTAGTCAGGGCAAGCCCAGAGGGTGACAATGGAGCAAAGACTTAAAGGAGGTGAGGAGAGGAGCTCTGTGGATGGTTGGAGGTCGAGCATCCCAGACAGGGCCATGCCTGGCATGCCGGAGCAAAAGCGAGGAGGCAGGTCTAGCTGCCACAGGGAAGCCCAAGGGAGAAAACAGGAGATACAACCAGATTAAACAACAGAAGCCAAACTGCAAAAGGCTCTTTGCTCACTGGATACCCATGATTCTTCAGCTTTGAGGGTCATGAATTACTCGTAGAAGCTGATGAAAGCTAGGAGTCTTCACCCCAAAAAGTGCGCACACCCAAAATGCTGTCCTAATTTCAGAGGGTTGACGTCTCCCTGCTAGACTCCCAGGATCTCCACAACATCCTAGAGGAGATCATAGTCCCTCCAGCTGAACCAAAGAAACACCCTGGATCTAACTTTGTATTTAATGACATCCCAAAGGGAGACAGCAGTTCAGGACAGTGGACACCAAGATTCCTCCAGTCTCTGAGGCTTTGCTTGTTCCAACGTCCTCACCAACTCTGGGAGGTCATGCTCAAACACCAACAGCCCCGAGGGAAGCCAACTACATGCGTCACCTGGGGACTCTTTGCTAGTCACAGGGTTCAGACACAAAACTACATCACTAGTGACCTTAACATCCAAAGAGTAGAGGAATGCATGCAGTCATAGCCCAAGGGGAACTGGATGCATGTGGACCCAATCTACTGCCTTGCAGTTCATACGTGTGTGTGTGTGTGTGTGCGCGTGCACGTATGTAGGTACACATATATTTATATATTTTAATTCTCTTCATACAAGCTAGAAGAGAGCAGAGATTGTTTTTTGTTTTGTTTCGTTTTGTTACTGCTGAATTCCCAGTGATTAGAACAGTATCTGTCCCACAGTTACATGCTCATTAAATAAATAATGGTTGAATGAATGAATAAATCCAAAGAATTACTTCTTTGCAAATCACTCTAGGAAATCAGTGGATCAAAATGTCACAATTGAATAGACAGAACAGTTATGTTGGAAAGGTTCAAGGATATGGTTAACTAGGGATTAGAAAAGCTTGATGCAACGTGAGCACAGTATTCCATGTCATAAAACATGCTTAGGGAAGAGTGGAAATTATACCAGCTATCTGCCTCAGTCACACAAGTTTCTCACCAATGCTTCTCAAACCATTTGTAATTTGTGGTTTGCATCAGTTTGTCTGTTGTTTTTTTTAAATTTCAAATCCAACACAGATCAATACTTTTTTTTTTTTTTTTTTT
>NW_006772616.1:1093827-1109161 GCF_000442215.2 Lipotes vexillifer | reverse complement strand
TTTTTTGCGGTACGCGGGCCTCTCACTGTTGTGGCCTCTCCCGTTGCGGAGCACAGGCTCCGGACACGCAGGCTCAGCAGCCATGGCTCACGGGCCCAGCCACTCGGCGCCATGTGGGATCTTCCCGGACCGGGGCACGAACCCGTGCCCCCTGCATTGGCAGGCAGACTCTCAACCACTGCGCCACCAGGGAAGCCCCAGATCAATACTTTTGTAAACATAATAAAAATGAATTCTAAGACAAATGAAATGAAAAACAAAACAGACACACAAATATGCAAGCCCAAATTTGTATTAGATTCAAGAGACCTAAAAATCACTCTGTCCAATTGTTATAAAGGTTTCTGAACACTCAGTATCTGTTCATGCCTCACTGCTGACTGACACATAGTTCATGAAACAGTCTAGTCCATGAATCATACTTGGAGTAGCATGACTCAGATCACACGCATGCACACACACACACACACACACGTATATTGGAGATTGCAGCATTCACTTCAGATGCTAATGCTTTTGCTTTCCAGCTGATAATGAGAAAAATAACATTCTGCTTCTATTACATTTCTGTCACATATTTATTTCAACTATCTAGGAATAAAATTATCAACTCCATGATGCTCATTAATATCAAACTCCAAGAATATGTTAAAACATTGACTACACCTCACTTCAAATTATCCCAAGATTTAAACATAGAAATTAGGAACAGATTGTTCATTTTATAACAGATCCTACATTTAGTAGAATAATTATGAGATATATTTTAAGTATCTAAATATGATGGTGATTTTATATTAATCCATTTATAAAATGTAGTCTTTATATATTTACCTCCTATATCTATATATCTGCAGCTTTTCAGAAATATATTTATTGTGCAAACTAGTATAAAGAGGTTTTTAAAATGCTACTAAAATGATATACACTTCCGCCACAAGCATTTTCCTTTACCTATTCTAAGTCTGTTAACATTACCTACTTGAAAATTATCCTATATAATATATAACCTAAATAAAATTGGATTAAATATAATTTATAAACAAAACCAACATATGACTTCTAAGAAGTAAACAGATTGCCCTTTTCTTTTTTCTTTAAATTATCCTTTATCCTAAAATACAACCTCTGAAACTATATAAACATAATCCTGAAATTTCTAGCCATTCACAAAGCTTCCTTAGGTCGGAATGAGTTAATGATTTTCTTCACAGTCCAACTAAACGTGCATTCCACAGGAAAGCCTGCTTGAGGCTGAACACAGAGTCAATACTCACGAATTCACTTCTTAGCTGGCACCCAGTCAAGTAATCCTAACTTTGGGCCAACTGTAAATAAAGGCAAGGATATTCCTGATGGTACTTATAACATGAATTTTCTAGAGGTAGAATTCAAGACTGTTGCCTTCAAGCCCCACAGAGCTTCTATCACATCATCTGGCAGAAGGAGTAAATAATATTGAATTACAGAAGGAAACTGTTGATTCCTCATTTCTTACAGGTCACTGAGGCTCAGATATACAAACCCCTTATTGCAAGGATTTTGCATCTTTGGGCAAAGCAAAGTAAAACAGCTGATTAAGGCAAAATAAGAAAAAACAATAAGCAAATGGTATTACAATGGTGCACCTATACAGCAAAAACTGAGAAGTTAACTCAAGAATGAAGTCTGGTTAAAAAAAAAAAAAAAAAAAAAATTCTTCAATACCTGCACCTATACCTGGATTATAATAGGCAGGTAATAAGTGCAGTATTGGAGGAAGTAAGATAAAGAAGATTCAAACAAAGCAAGTGCAAGCTCTGAAAAACATAAAAACACTGTGCACAACAACAGAATGCAGACAGTGAATTATGCTGATGCTTTGTTACAATTTAGAAAAGCTTAACTTGAAAAATAATAGCAACTTCCATTCTTTGAGAACTTACTATGTATCAAGCACTGTGCAAAGCATCCATCATTTCATGCAATTTTTTCCAAAACCCTGCAAGACTGGAATTAGTATACCCACTACAAATAAGGAGACAGGCTCAAGGATGGAAATAACTTGACTGAGATTAAAGTCAAACACATGAGATTAATGTGTTTGTCTAATTCCAAGCTTGTGCCCTTAACCTCACATCTCACTGTCTTCCGATGTCCAAACACTAAAAAATAATAATAACGATGACAAATGTTCATAGCTGCACCATTTGTAAATGCCCCAAACTAGAAAACTCCCTAAATACCCATCAACAGGAGAATGGACAAATAAATCTCAAAAAATTTATGCAATGAAATACCATATAATCATGAAAGTGAATCAGCTACAACTGTCCACAGCAACACAGATAAATTCCTCAAACATAACCGTGATGAATAAGTGCCAGGCACAGGTAAGTACCTGTGTGTGACTGTATGACTGAACCCATTTCTATAAAGCCCAAAACAGGCAAAATTAATCTATGCTGTTAGGAGTCAGGATGGTGGCTACCATTCGGAGGGGTAATGACTAAAGGACACAGGAAGGGAGCATCTGGGCTGCAGATGTCATTTGATTAATTGATCTGAGAGCTGGATAACAGGAGTCCAATTTATAAAAAACTCATCATGCTATACACTTAACAATAAGCACACTTTTCTCTACATAGATTACACTTCAATAAAATATTTTTTTTCAATAAAATATTTTTTAATCAAAAGAAGATGCACCTACTTAAGGCATTTTCTCCTTTATCCTTTTAATGTATTTAGACTCAAATACTCTTTAATAAAGCACATACTATATCTTCCCAAGCTTTACAAATCTTGAGTACAAATGTAAGAAAATAAATCATTAGAAGGATGGAATAATGTCATTTGTAGCAAAATGGATGAAGCTAGAGATTACCATATTAAGTGAAGTAAGTCAGACAAAGACAAATATCACATGATATCACTTATATGTAGAGTCTTAAAAAATGATACAAATGAACTTATTTACAAAAAAGAAATAGACTCACAGACATAGAAAACAAATTTATGGTTACCAAAGGGGATAGTGGGGGGAGAGGGGAGGGTAAGTTAGGAGTTTGGGATTAACATATACACACTACTATATATAAAACAGATAAACAACAAGGACCTACTGTATAGGACAGGGAACTATACTCAATATATTATTAACCTGTAATGGAAAAGAATCTGAAAAAGAATAAATATATATATATATATATATATATATATGTATATATGTATACGTATAACTGAATCACTTTGCTGTACACTTGAAACTCACACAACATTGTAAATTAACTATACTTAAATAAAAAAAATAATTATAAAAAATAAAAATCATTAGAGATTTTTAAATAGACTGGAGTTGGGGGAAAACAACTGACGAAGAGTCCAAAAACTCTGTCTGGGTGTATTATTCTGTTCTCTCAGCGCATACTCTTGAGAGGAAGGCATTTAACCTCACCTGTGGTCAGTATCCTCATCCAAAAACTGAAGGAATCAGACCCAATAATCCTCAAGGCACCTCACAGTCTTTTTTTCTGAGCCCTACACTTGCTCATATCACACTGCTGCAGCGTTCACACAGAAAAGGGGAACAAAAGAGCAACTGCTTGCAACTCTATCACATGATACAAGGGTAGAAGGAAACAAACTTGACATGTACATTTAATCAACCTTTGATTATCAATGTAAGATATTACAGCTCTGCAGACAATCCCCAGAAACTGAATTATATCACTCACCACTGGGTCTCACAGCAGCCTTGTTCACACACAAAGGTCCCACACAAAGCAGTACGGTCAAGTTGTCAGACAAAATCTTTTGTGGATTTTTTACTCTAGGGTCATCAGCACCACCAACCTCCACATTTACCACAGATAATTGCATATTTCCAGTTTTCCCTAAGATCTGGTCATTCGATCAGAAAAACGCAGAGAAATATACAATAGCTTATGTTGCAATACATTCTGATTTCATGCTCCTTTGTACAAATCCATTAGACTCTCTTACCTTCTTGCAATGCAAGAACAGAAACCTAATGCTGCTGATGGGACCCTGTATTAGTCAGGGTCCAATCAGGAGAGAGAAACCACACAGTAATTTGAATGGAGGAAGTTTAATATAAGGAATTATTAACTGTTAACAGGGAATTAACTTATAAGAAGTAAACAAAACTCTAAAGAATATAGGAATGGCAGATATAAGGAGCAGTCACTACCCTTAGGGCTCAGAGTCTTCCTCCCCAGGGCTGAGATCCAGGTCCTTTGAGCTCTCTGCACGGCAGGAAACTCACTGCAGTGCTGCACCTGTGGAACTTACTGGACTCCATCCTCTAGAATGCCACGGAAGGCTATCCACAGAGAGGTGGCCCACCAGAGGCACTCTGTTCCAAATGTCCTCAAATAAGAATGCCAGAGGAAGCTGGTGGCTACTACATGCAGCTCTGGCCACCACGCACTACAGGAACCAGGCACTGGAGAAACACCCATCCATTCAGTGCCGCAGGCACTGCAGGAAACAAACACTGACAAAACTGATTTCGAGGGAGGAAAATTCACTCTTCAAGAGGCAAACAAGTCTGACAAAAGCAGGAATAAAAGAACTACTTCCAAGTCAGGTGCAGGGTTCTTGTTTCCTGGGATACATCTAAACTGTCTTCTTTTTACTGTACGCTGAGTTTGTCCCAAATCACTTTTTAGATGGTCCTTAGCATGGCACAGCTTTGATAATACCAGTCTTCTGATAAATGATGACAGACTTTGAACATAAAATCACTCACTGAGCCATAAATAATGTTGCTCATATTTTGACCTTTGCTTAGCCATTCACACGAATGTGGTAACTGTTCTGTAATAGGATAATTTCAGGCCTGTGTGTGTGTCATTAGTGGTCTTTTGCCCAAGCTCTGGTCATTCTGCTAACCAAAATGCAGGCTGGAGGGCATCTTTGGAACCAGAAAAGAAATTATATTCAACTACTCATATACTAGGAGAGCCGGATTAATGATCAGGTAGTGTCATAAAGGATTCCAACAACAGGAAAGATCCAAAATAAACAAGCAAACACTGGCCAATAAGTCACTTTGGTACAGATCACAAAATGCAGGCATTTTAGAGAACATCAGATCTGGGGAAAAGACCTTGATGCTAAAAGAAATAAAATAATCATAATATCGTATTTCCAGAAAAGAGGAAAAAAGCATAAAAGACTAAGGTTCAAAACCCAACTATGTGGTGCATATAAGCAACTAACCTTAAGTAGAAAGACACAGAAAAACTGACTGAAAAAGTACAATGAAAATAAACATTCCTTGGGAATTCCCTGGCAGTCAGTGGTTAGGACTCTGCGCTTCCACCGCAGGGGGCACGGGTTTGATCTCTGGTTTTGGAACTAAGATCCTGGAAGCCATGCAGTGTGGCCAAAAATAAATAAATAAATAAAAATACCACTCTCTCACTTCGTCCCAGCAGCATTGACATATATACACTACCAAATGTAAAATTGACAGCTAGTGGGAAGCAGCCACATAGCACAGGGAGATCAGCTGGGTGCTTTGTGACCACCTAGAGGGGTGGGATAGGGAGGGTGGGAGGGAGGGAGGGAGGGAGACCCAAGAGGGAAGAGATATGGGAACACATGTATATGTATAACTGATTCACTTTGTTATACAGCAGAAACTAACACACCATTGTAAAGCAATTATATACCAATAAAGATGTTAAAAAAATAAAAAAATAAAATAAAATAAAATGCTATTAAAAAAAGAAAGAAAGAAAAGAAATATTTCTTGTGAACACCAACCTAATTTAGGACTCAATAAGCCTGAGTTGAATAATGAATGAATTTCAGTTGGGGCCAAAAGAGACTTTGGAAAAGAAATAAAATAGAAAAATAAGGAAATCACAGGGAAAAGCAAACACTGTTCTGTGTTTGTGTGTGGGCGGGTGAGAGGGTGAATTTAAAATCTGGGAAATAACTTAGTCACCGTTTCACAGCACAGTACAAGGAAGGAAGAATGGAGGGTGAGACTCACAGAAACCCCTCTGTTGCTCTCTATCTCACACTCAGCTGCTTTGTCTTCCTGGGACTTAACCTTCCAGTTTCTTATTCCCATTCGATTTGGTTAGGTTTGGTCTTTTTTTTTTTTTCCATAGGAAGCTAAGCTCTTTGAAGGTAGAAATGTCTCTCTTTTTTTTTAACTTTATTTCCCCAGTATCTAGGACAGTGCTAGGAACAGAACAAATACTCAAGAAATATTTGTTGGGTGTACTAACAAAATCTAAGAAAGGAACTTTTATTTGATTATATATTGAGTATCAAGTGTTACACAGCAAGCACATTCTAAACCACGGGCCAGTAAAAATTTTAGGCTTGGTGGGCCCCATATGGTCTCTGTTGCATGTTTTTTTGTTTTTATTTTTACCTTAAGTGTTTGAAAACAACTATTAATTGTAAAAACCATTCTTAGTTCTATGGCTAATACACACATACGTACATATATACATACACACACACACACACAATCAACTTAATCTGGCTTGTACTTCTTTCATGGATAGATTTTTTTTTCTTTCCTATTCTAAACAGAGTATTCAGGAGCAAATATTAGCTTTGCTGTTATCTACTTATGTTTTCTTTTAATTTTTTCAGTCGAATTTGATCCTATTGAAGGAAAACAATAAATTCAAGGGCCTGAAACAATAAAGCACAAGGTAAGCAAGTTCAGGACTGCAAGAGAGAAGCCACCTTGAATCCAAGCGTACAGTTTCTGCCATCTCTGCTTGCTTCCCATACATGCTACTCACTAGATTTTAAGTTTCAGCAACCTCATTAGTTTTTCAGGCTTTATGACTCAAGCTTAGGGGGTGGGGGGAGAGGGCAGCGACCCACAAAACAAAGACTTCAATGTCTCCAGAAGTTGAGAAAATTCCAGCATTGTCAGGGCAGATACTATTTATAACCCGTTTAATGTGTACGCTCCTGAATGCATTTTCTACGGCGAATATCCGACCTACGCTTCTGAATTCCTGGCATCCGCAATGGTGAAAGCGGCAAGTAGCTAAAAGTCTGACGACTAAAGGGGGAAAAAAAATGAACTCCCTGCTATTACTATTTTATAACATTCGCCATCATGTGACAGAATTAAAAGGTTCCTGTTTTTGACTCACCTTCGACAAGAAAGTACCTCATTGCAATAAGCTTTGAGCTTAAGTTACTGGAAAAATGTAGGGTCGGAAAATATCCTACAACAAACGCTTTAAGAGAAAAAAAAAAAAGTTATGGAAAACCCCATTTAACTTTTTTCCAGAAAAACCCACACACACAGGAAGAGATGCCAAGCACTCATACTGAATGTGTGTATACATGGCCTATAACTGCACACATATTCTGTGTTTACGCTTTTCTCTATTGCACAAGAGTTGGGCTCTTCGGGAAGGAAGGTATCTTGACCTGCCTGCTGTCCAAAGGACAGCATGCTGGGCAGCCCGGCATTGCCGCAGAACCTCTGCAGTGATGGATGACAATGGACTCTGCAAGCCCTGCACATTACCTCCATTCCATTCATGGATCCCAACCAAATTAATTTTCTCCTGTGCCAATTCTATCACATCCCCTGGGTTTACAAAGAAGTTTTACCAGGCCATCAGAACCCAAAAGGGAATGAACATTTTCGTCCTGGCAGAAACTTAAAATAGAGCTTAAAAATAAAACAATGGGAATGAATTTTTAGCTCGGCAAAGCTCTTAGTTTCTAGAAATTTCTTGTACAACTGAAAAAAAAAAATCCTGCTCTTGCTTTTACTGCTCCATTTAAATGGCAACTTATGAAGAAACTAATTTAGAAAGTTCAAGCTTTTCATTCCAGATCTGAACTGACATGTATTAAAGTAAACAGTCACATCAAAGTATAAGTAGGACCAAGTTTCATGTAGATCCCTGGTAAAGATTCTACCCCAAACAGCACTGCCCAACAAAAATATAAAGCGAGCCACATACGTAAATTTAAATTTTCTAGTAACTGTATTAAAAAAAAAAAAATGAAGCAGGTGAAATCAATTTTATCTTATTTTACCCAGTGTGCCCAAGAGTATTTCAACATTAATCAAAATTTAAAATTATTATGAGGGCTTCCCTGGTGGCGCAGTGGTTGAGAGTCCGCCTGCCGATGCAGGGGACATGGGTTCGTGCCCCGGTCCGGGAAGATCCCACAGGCCGCGGAGCGGCTGGGCCCGTGAGCCATGGCCGCTGAGCCTGCGCGCCCGGAGCCTGTGCTCCGCAACGAGAGAGGCCACAACAGTGAGAGGCCCGCGTACCGCAAAAAAAAAAAAAAATTATTATGAGATATTTTACATTATTTTTTTCATACAAAAACTGGTGTGCATTTTATAATTGGAGAACATCTCAACTTGGACTAGTCACACTTCAAGTGTTTAATAGCCACATGTGGCCAGGGCTACCATATTGAACAACACAGCTTAAAGGCTTCTCTCATGCTTCATTAAGTTCCACTCTTCCAACCCAGAAAGTGCTAGCTGGAATGACAAAGCTGTCACCGGGAAAAGAAGATATTCTGAGAAGTGTTTCAACTTCTTGGACAGCTTCACACTCACGCTCACTCTCTGAGACATCCACACTTGGGGCCATCTGTTACAACGGGTCAATGCCCACCTGAAAGAAGTTACCAGCTTCTAGAACCAGACATGCAACCGCAGCAAGAAGATTCTCCGAGCTTAAGCAGTTCCAAATGCTGAACTTCTGAACTTCATTTTTCCCAGGTGCTGCATCTGGACATTTAGCAGGGCTTAAATTAGTACCATTTTTGAGATACTGTCTTTGAAAGAGGGAAAAAAACCAAGGCTGAACCTTTTTTTAGGACCTGCCTTTGAGGAAGAAGGTTAAAGGAAACACTAGCTAACACTGGAAGAGACACTGCGCCCTTCATGTGCCAGTTTTTAAAAAACAAATCATGACTTTCAAAGTCCCTTCAGTGTGAACCTTTTATTCCCATCATAGCCCCAACTGAACAACTGTAGTTGCTTTTCTTAAAACATTATAGTCTTCTGATGTACATATGTATATATCTTTTTCTTCTTGAAGGTGAATCCTACTGAAGTTTTAACCTATTAATCAGACAGGATTAGAAACAGTGTAGTTGACGAATGCTGATTTTCATTTGAAACACTCACTCTTCTTTGATTTTTTTCCAAACTATGTGCTCCTTGTAAGAAAATTTAAAATCAATTTAAAAGAATATTAACCTATTTTAATGCCCACAGACTCTAACATTACTTCTGACTTTAAAATATACCTTTGACTCCAAATGCTCTTAATGTTTTATGAAAATAGTCAGAAAATTCCCAAATGTTTTATTAAAATCCAGTAGTTTCCATTGAAAAACTTAATATCTAGTGAGAGTATGGAAGAGTCAAAAGCTCAAACTGTACGTCATTCACGCATTCACTCAACAAATATTTATTTAGTGCCTACATTATACCAGACGCTACACACATACTACAGAGGTGCTGGGGAAAGGAAAAGAAACATGGTCTCTCCTTAGCAGAGCTTAAAATCTAAGCTGTAAGATGAATAAGTAAGTAATAACTGTAAGAATATGAGCATTCATACTGGGAAATTGTAGAAAGCAGACAGATAAGGAGAAAGAGAGAGAGAAGGAAAGAGGGAGGGAAGAAATGAGAGAGATAGATGATAGATACATACATACAGACAGACAGATAAATACATACATACACACATACATAAATAGGCAGGGCTGTTAAAGCTCAGATTTGATGGATGATAAGAAAGTCAGCCAAAAGAACTGAGGGAAGCAGGGAGGGAGTTATAGATGAAGGGAGAAATCAAGTGCAAACACCTGGAATGAAAACCAGCGAATGAACAGGAAACCTGAGAGGAAACAAAAAAAGAAGAAAAAAGCAAGCAAAGTATCGCTGGATGGCAAAAAGAAAGAGTAGGTGATGTTTGGGAGGAACAACAGGGGGGACTTCATAGGTCTCCTTAAGTTGTACGGACTACGTCCTAGCAGTGAGAAGCCATCTCGGAGTTTGAAGATTTGAACAGCTCAGAAGAGAGGAACTTAGATGGAGAGCATAGACTGGCCCAGGAGAAAGTACCTGCACTCTGATTCCCAAAATTCAAACTGAGGTAGACCACCCACCATGTTTTATCCTAATGATAACTGCTGCAAATATATATACAGATGGAGCAGTATTCCTGGTCCCGAAGCATAACTTTATATTCTGCAATTGTCGTGGAGTAAGACCATAACAAATGGGAAACATCCCCCAAAGTCTTGATATAACATGAACCAAGGCACTGAAGCAAAGAGTTTTACTTCCAACTTGAACACTTGTTATTATATTTGTTTTTAAGATATATATCAAATATACAAAGACTATAACAAATCCCCATGTAAGCACCATTCAGATCTTAAGATGTTATTCCAAATTTCTAATTCAATTTTTGTCAAAAATAAAATATCAGGGATTCAATTTAAGACTCTTTGTACCCCTGCATGTTCCCCCTCCCATTCATTTCTCTCCTCACAAAGAAACTGCTTTCCTGAAATTGCTGTTTCTTTCCAAGCCAACTTTTTCATACACACACACACACACACACACACACACACACACACAGTCATTATGAGTACATGGCAATGTTCTACGCATATTTTAAAACTTAACCTAAGTGATACCTATCCTACCCATCATACTGCAATTTGTATGTTTAATTCACTAGTTTTTTTAAACATGCACATCAGGATTATGTGAAGGGGTAAGACAGGTTTTTAAAATTAGGGAACATTTCAGGTGTACCAAAAAGAACAAGGACAAATATAATAAACACATCCATCACACAGCCTAAGAAACAAAACATTAAAGATATAATCAGGTTGATTTTCAAAGGCATTTTGCACAGTCTTCAGGAGTTTTGCATCCCGAATGTCTATATGAGTAGTTTCAGAACAAGCATCAACTCTTGGCTACCATGCCTGGAAGTCATTAGTGAATTTTTCTGTAACTTCTCTGACAGTTCTTCAAGCAGAGGAATGGAAAATGTCTATGTTCTCCTTGATCCTATCACACTTCGGGGACAATTAACTATCACAAGAAATGTGGTACCGTGACTTTCTAACCCAACAGCACTTTTTTCCCATGTAACATCCTCACTTAATGCCGCAAATACAGCCAAATACCACCACCACCATCACTATCATTACCGTCCTCGTCATCATCATCATCAACATCATAGAACGAGCCTTAACATGTGTCAGGAGCTACACTAAGCATTTTACTTGCACTATAAAAAATAATGCTCATAAAACCCTATGACTTAGATATTAATATGTCCATTCTGCAGATAAGGCAACTAAGTCAGAGAGACGTTAACAAACTGCCAAAGATCAAACAATAGTAAATGCTGGACACTAAATTTGAAGTCCACGTGTCTGAATCTCAACCTCTGACCTTAACCATTACATAAAAATTACATTAGAAAAAAATTCCACTTTCAATCATGCAGAGTAACTGGTACCACATTATCTCTCCCACTGTAATTAACTAGAAAATTAGACAAAATATATAAAACAACAGTTTTCACTCATTAAACAATAGGCATTTCAGGACTGTGATCCCTGAAGGAAGAGAAACAAATGAGATGAGCAATATAGCCACCTAAGAGTTCTGCCTAGAAGTACCTTCCAGATTGTGAGGCAGAGAGGGGCAACCTAGGCAGAGCAGAGCAATTTCAGTGAGCTGAGAAGAAAAGGTTGAAATCTGGGGAGAATGAGGTAGTTAGAATATGTAAGACAGAGTACAAGAAAGGAAGGAGTTGTGCAAAAAACAGAAATCTGAAATCTTCCCATGGGTCTCTCTGAGCCTTTAGCTCAACAGCAATACACAAATGCAGAGGGTGAAACTCTGCAAGGCTAGGCAAAGAATAACTACCAGAGAAGAATGACTACCAGGAAAAAAACCTCTACTGGGAAGCTATAAGCAGAACAGCTTTCAGAGCTCACAGAGCGCAGGGAGACAAAGTCCAACCTGCCTGAGACTTCATCAAACACCTGCAGCATTCAGTGGAGACCCCAGAAAGGCCATACCTACTGTCCAGAAAGTTATGGCCTTTGTGCAGAGGAGGGATAAACCAGGCCTACGATAAGACTACACAAGATCCACTCTCACAAAATATAAAAACAACCTCAAAAGAATCAAGCTGATCCCCAAGTAAACTAACTGCCTGCCAGGAGAAAACTCAACCTTTCTTAAAGGAAGGCAACAAAATCCAGAGACGCAACAGCATAATATTCACAATGATTATCATTTAATAAAATATTACTAGATATGTGGGCAGGAAAGACTTATTAACTCAGCAGGCCTGGGTTGCTCAAACCCTGCACATTCCAAAGGTAGGCCTGTCTTCAGGACTGACCTTCATTGGCTTCTAGGCGATAACCTCAGAGCACTTGGAATATTCTGCTTGACAAGAGTGTTTTTGTACGTCTGAGCTCTTGAGCCACACTGTCTTATGGTGAACATCTCTTTCTGTATGCCTGAGGCCTTGGGCCATGCTGTACCAGTTTACCAGGAAACGTTACCCTAGAAAAGTTTTCCTAACTTTTGTTACCTTTTTAAACTCTTTTCCTCACTTTTGTGATTTAGGGTGAATACCTGTTTTTGCTGGGGGGGAAAGGGCTGGGGGCAGTGGGTGCAGTCAGAGCGGCTAAGGTCAGTCACAGGGGCATGACACGACCTCCAAAAAATTTCCAGAGCAGCAAGGCTCAGGTAAACATCCTCGGTTGGCAACACTTTGCGTGTGTCACTACACACTGTTGCTGGAAAATTAAATGAACCCCAATGTGACTCCACCGGAAAGAGACACCTGAAAGTATTGCACTTGTTTCTACATGAACCAATAAATTAATAGCTGGCACATCTCTGGATATAAAGATACCAAAATTTCAGACTACAGAGAAAAATGGCCGTAAAATTGACAGGTTAAAAATACAGAATGGGGAAAGACTTATTGAATGAATCGATGAATCAATATTTAAGTTATACTTTATAAAACGTACCACAAGCCTCGGTCATCAGACACTACGAATGCATCATTTTGGGAAGATGATCAAAAGTCTGTGGAGAACTGATTCTTTGAGAGGGAAATCAAGAAGTTGCCCTTTCACACAGCTACCTGATGAATGGTATGTAGCTCTTCTCCTGGTTTCTAGGAGCCAATCATATACCGTTTAACCCACTGACAGAAGGTTAAATGAAACAATACTCAATCGTAATATTGATAAGCATGTAACATCTTCCAGGGACACTTAAATTAAATACTTAATAGCCCTCCATTAAGTTTATGTAGTTAATGTGTCCCCAAAAAAGAATGGATCAGCAACCCTTTTCCAGTGCCCTATTACAGAATTTTATCTGTGATCCTTAAGTATTTTCACTTTTTGTTCATAACACCAACCAACAAAAAGCAAAAGCACCCTCTAAAAATGACTGATTTTCCACTGCACTTAACTCTGTAAACTTTAATCAACTTATCAGTAAGTCTTTTTTTTAAATAATTTTATTTATTTTTGGCTGCGCTGAGTCTTTGTTGCTGTGTGCGGGCTTTCTCTAGTTGTGGTGAGCAGGGGCTACTCCTCATTGCTCTGCGCGGGCTTCTCATTGTGGTGGCTTCTCTTGTTGCGGAGCACGGGCTCTAGGCGCGTGGGCTTCAGAAGTTGTGGCATGTGGGCTCAGTAGTTGCAGCACATGGGCCCTAGAGTACGCAGGCTTCAGTAGTTGTGGCACGCAGGCTCTAGGGCATGGAGGCTTCAGAAGCTGTGGCATGTGGGCTCAGTAGTTGTGGCTCGCGGGCTCTAGACAGCAGTCTCCGTAGTTGTGGCACATGGGCTTGGTTGCTCTATGGCACGTGGGATCTTCCCGGGTCAGGGATTGAACCCGTGTCCCCTGCATTGGCAGGCGTATTCTTAACCACCGCGCCACCAAGGAAGTCCGGTCAGTAAGTTTTTACAAAGAACAGTTTTGCATGCTCCATTCACACTTCACTGGACATAATAAACTTCATACCTTTTAAAGAAATCTTAACTATATGGCTGCTAGATAATTCCATAAAAGCTGCTAATGATTCAAGAAACCCGTGGTCCAATGTCAGATCTATGAGCAGCATTTGATAATCTTCTTTTTCCATTAAAGCAATAGAAAACAATTTGGAACACAAGGAAAAATGGCCTAGGTCTTTCCAGCGGTAAAATCTATTTTAAAAATCCTTATGCTTGTGCCTCTGATATAAACTGAATTTGTTAAGTGGCTCCAAGAAAGGGAATAATATTCATGCCCAAATACATCAGGAAATATAAGAGCACTTCCAGGAGGGAAAAATTATTCCACTCGGTGTAAATAAATGCATAAATGATAGAAAAGACTGTGTACACATTCTACCTACTGACCAATCAAATTTTCATTTTACTTTATCTTTCTTAATTACCCAACTGTGTCAATGAAAAGTTACCTTGTAGAGTAACACAGAAGGATGAGAAAATCCTGTCTGAGCCAGGCTTCCAAATGCTAAGGGTGTTCACTGCTGGGCCAATTTCCCTCAGTCCTGAACTCTGGACACCCTTACGATTCCAATCATAAATGTTTCCCATTGTCTGCCCAGCCCACTGAGTGGGAGACCACAAAATGATTTTAGGATGTGCCAACTGAGGACAAGAAGGAAACCAATGAGCTAATTCGCTTGCACTTCATGACCCAATCCTTACTCTTCACTGAAGCCAAAGAAAAACAGTAACTTTATCATTAACTGATAACACACAGAATTCTGTTGATATTACCCATATTTGCAGCAGAACTTCATGGAAAAAAGTGAACCGTATCTAAAAATATATATCAGAAAAACCCTATGAGACAATTTAGGCAACAAATAACTAGAAGTTCTAAGAATGAAATAATAACCAGTGAAAGAAAAATCAAGCTGTGAAAATTAAAAATTGACAGAAGGAAAGAAATAGTCTACTTAGAGTTAAATCAATACTTAAAAACTTGGTCCTTCAGGCATATATAACTCTGCTTCTCTTCTCTACTATCTCTGTCTCTGAGAGCAAACATCTCAAAACTTGCCTTCTCCAAATACGTTAACAAGGCGAGCCCCTCACTGACATACCCTTTTACCTTTTCAAAGCATTTCTACAACTGTTATCTAAGTTTTCATTACACCATCCCTATGAGATTGCACCATTCCCATTTTAGACCAGCCTGCTAGTGTCAAGCACCTTGGATAAGGTCACTGAGCTATTTTGGGACAGAGCTAAGACTCTAACCACTATCCTC
>NW_006772616.1:1038214-1093716 GCF_000442215.2 Lipotes vexillifer | reverse complement strand
ACTCTTTCCACAATATCGCACTATTTTGCTTATTCTCCTTACCCCATTTCTATTTTTATCATTGCCCCATTTGTTTCTCCAAAGTTTCTACTAACCTAATGTTCTACTCAAAGCATATGGGGTTGCAAAGGACAGAAACCCACTGAGGGGAGTACAAGGAAGGAGAAATGATAAGGACACAGCAGGCCACCTCACAGTTGCCTGAGGAGAGGAATTATACAGCTGGGACCCTGGGGACTGGAACTGGGATGAGGTCAAAGACAAAGCTCTCCTTGCCGTCTCTCTCATGGGTCATCTTGCTGCATTCTCATGACATCTGCGCTTCGCCTCACACACCTACCCTAGTTAGTCTCTCTTTACACAGTCGGCCTCAGTCCAGACATGGCCCAAGGTTATCATCAAAGTCCCCTACCCCTTCCTCATTCTTCCATGCTTCACAGACTGTAATAAAGTTTGTATCTTTACTCCAACTCTCTCAAGAGTGAGTTAGCTGTCTTTTGGCCAGATGATGCTCTGACAGACTTTGGTTGGATGTCCACCACTGGTTTGATTAGCTATGGGAAAGGGAGAGAACAATACAGCAGGCCGGGAAATCATCCTGATAACAGGGTAATTCATAGACTGGGGCATTAAAATAATCCATTATAACAGAGCAAAATGCTAGTACTGCCATTAACCAAATCCCTCATTTTAAAGATGAGAATTCTGAGGTCTGCATGGTAAAGTGACTTACCTAAGGTGACAAAGATGCACCATGGCAGTCATACCTACAGTCCACATATCCGATTCTTTGAAGCCACATATTTTATTCTGAAACCTATCATTGAAACTGGTCAATCCATAGTTAATGATAGAGCTCCTCTCTCACATCAAGCTAAACATCCTGGTATGTCAACAGCAAATCTACCATTAACCACAATATGTAAATACTCATGGAATATTACTACCTTTAAAGCAGTACACCTCAACCATAGATGCCCATTAAAATCACCTGAGGAGCTTCTTAAAGCTCCTCAATGGCCGGTACCCATGTCCTGCCCTAAACCAATTGTATTGGAATCCCTGAGGGCAGCCTCCTGACACTGGTACTGTAGTTTTTTAAAAGCTCCCCAGGTCATTCTAATGTGCAGAGTTCAGAATCACTGCTTTAGAATCTTAAAATTAATGTGCAAATATATCTATAGAAATTCTTTAACACCTCTAATTCAAATTCAAAATCAGGAAAATTCTCCAATAATTTAACATCTTTTAGATCACAAGTTTTAGACAAATTTTGGACAGCAACAATTAGAGCTACCATTTACTACTCATCTATGTGCTTTACAACTATGAAGGAGATCATAAGCTCCATGAAGGTAAGGACCTCATGCTGTTCTCTGTCATATCCCAGTGTCTAGTACAGGGCTGTGTACATTGTAGATGCTTAACAAATGTTTGTTAATCAAACAACTGAATGAATATTCTTATTTATCTCTCATAATGGCTCTTGAAGGTAGGCATTATTATTTTCTTGTCACTAATGAGGATTTTTAAGCTAAGAAAAACTCTAATAAACTTAGAGTAATGCATGTGCTCCACTTATCATACAGAGAATGTTGAAATTACATGTCTTTTCAGAGAATTAATCAAAACTGATCTTTTTTTTTTTTTTTTTTTTTTTGTCTTGCGTTATGCGGGCCTCTCACTGTTGTGGCCTCTCCCATTTGCGGAGCACAGGCTCCGGACACGCAGGCTCAGCGGCCATGGCTCACGGGCCCAGCCGCTCCGCGGCATGTGGGATCCTCCCGAAACGGGGCACGAACTCGCGTCTCCTGCATCGGCAGGCGGACTCTCAAGCACTGCGCCACCAGGGAAGCCCTCAAAACTGATCTTTTGATCAAAGATCAAAACTGGTATTTTATACAGATGGCCAATAGGCACATGAAAAGACGCTCAACATCACTAATTATTAGAGAAATGCAAATCAAAACTACAATGAGGTATCACCTCACAATGGTCAGAATGGCCATTATTAAAAACCTACAAATTATAAATGCTGGACAGGCTAAAGAGAAAAGGGGACCCTCCTACACTGTTCGTGGGAATGTAAATTGGTGCGGTCACTATGGAATACAATATGGAGGTTCCTTAAAAAAACTAGAGTTGCCATATGATCCAGCAATCCCACTCCTCAGCATATACCTGGACAAAACTATAATTCAAAAAAATACATGCACCTCAATGTGCAGAGTACCATTACCCACAATAGCCAAGACATGGAAGCAACCTAAATGTCCACCAAAAGAACGGATAAAGAAGATGTGGTATATATATGCAATGGAATATTACCCAACCATAAAAAAGAAAGAAACAATGCGTGGATGGACCTAGAGATGATCATACTAAGTGAAGTAAGTCAGATGGAGAAAGACAAATATCACATGATATCACTTATATGTGGAATCTAAAATATGATACAAATGAACTTATTTATAAAGCAGAAACAGACTCACAGATATAGAACCCAAATTTATGGTTACCAAGGGGAAGGGGGTGGGGGAGGATAAATCAGGAGTTTGGGATTAGCAGATACAAACTACTACATATAAAATAAACAACAGGGATTTCTCTGGTGGCCCAGTGGTTTAGAATTCGCCTGCCAATGCAGGGGACACGGGTTCCGGCCCTGGTCCGGGAAGATCCCACATGCTGTGGAGCAACTAAGCCCGTGCGCCACAACTACTGAGCCTACGCTCTAGAGCCCGCGAGCCACAACTACTGAAGCCTGTGCGCCTAGAGCCCATGCTCTGCAACAAGAGAAGCCACCACAACGAGAAGCCTGTGCAGCAACGAAGACCCAACGCAGCCAAAAATAAATAAATAAATAAATTTATAAAAAATAAACAACAAGGTTCTACTGTACAGTACAGGGAACTATATTCAATATCCTGTAATACCATAATGGAAAAGAATAAGAAAAAGAATCACTTTGCTCTACACCAGAAACTAACACAACATTGTAAATCAATTATACTTCAATAAAGATTTTTTAAAAAAACTGGTGTGTTAAAAAAAGTTATTTTGAATATTAGCCCTATTATTTAATTCCAAAATCTGAGCATACTGCCACCAAATAAATCTTTGGACTGTTCAAATTCACACTGGACAGTAATCTAGGAACCCCACTTATGGCAAACACACTTTAAACTTAAGCCACATATCTAACACAGTGTGTAGACTTTTAAGAACTGAACGGAAAAAGTTAACCACATTTAATCCAAAATATGACTCAAAGCTTAGTAAAGCAATGAGTTGGCAAGCAATATTCAAAGCTACCTGAATTATTTCTGAACACTGGCCTTGGTCAGTCTCAGTAACAAATCCTTCAAGAAGCTATCAAAATCTGTATTAAGCTTTTGAAAAACAACATCCAATTCTCCTAACTAGCCAATGCCAGGCTCAGGACCAAAGGTAGATGAGCCTGCTTAAAATCCTAAGCTTTACAAATAAAAGAAAAACAAAAAGGAGGAGACAGTAGAAGAAAATGAAAATTCCTAACAACATCTTTCCTCACCTCCAGTTAAGCCAAAAAAAAAAAAAAAAGACTGCTAATGCAAACTGGATCTCTATGTATAAACTGGGTTAGAATTTCATAAGTCACCGAGATTAAAGAGCTAAAAGCAAAAGAAGTGAAGAGAAACCCATGAAACAACCTGTGCTTCTTCTTATCTAATTGAAACAATATTTTTGGAAGAACACTTAAGATAACTTAAGAATTTCATAATGCCATAAAATTGGTACTGAATATCTAAAGAGTAAACAGAATGTCTCTCTTATGTTAATATAAATGTTGGTGTTCTTACTATGAGCTAAGATTGCAAGACAGCCCCAGAAACAGGCCTGGTTCAACTGGTGCTAAAAAGTATGCCCACATGTCAGCAAGAAGGCAGAATGAATGAGACATAATCCAGACTATAGAGAAAAAGCAAACTGCTACTAACAACTACTATTTCATCATCAGGCAAATACATAAATACTAATGTCGGCCTGATGCTATGGCACGTGCAAAAGCAAAAGTTTTCTACCCACAACACTATGTTCTACAAAGAAAGATATACTTAGTTCCCTAGTGTTTATCCACACTCACGTGACCCTGTGGGTTTTTATTTTTAATTCAAAAGTTCTATTACATCACACTTTAATATGAGCAACAGCCTTGTGAAAGAACCATGTGGTAAACTAGTTGGGTCCAATGCACCCTGATCACAGATGAAGCATCTGGGCATCCTTACCTTAACCCCTTCAATGCACCAGGGTATTATTTAGATAGTTATTGTTTTAGCACCCTAAATGAGACCTTAGTCATGCTGTCCTACAGGTTACTTGAGGAGAGATCAGGGTAAGAAATCAATCACACAGCAATACTGGTTGGGATCATACTATGGTTCAACTCTTGCATAAGAATGTAAGGAGCTGTACTCTCCCCCCCCCCGCCCCCCGACACAGCTCATTCTTTGTGCTATATTTCCACCACCCACTACAGGGTATGCTGATGATGCCAAATAGTTAAGATATTTTCTGAGTCTCTGACTTCTCAGGAACCATCTCCAGTCACTTCTCAGAAGTCAGTGAACCTAGTTCTATCTGTTCTGTGGTTTCTGCTCAGTGCTGCTGTTTTTAATTTATGAAACAGGCTGAGCGTATACAAGAGAACTGCATATCATCACAGGTGGGCACAAAAGAATTCCAAACACCCTTCATTCCCCACAAGACCCTGTTTCCAAGTCCTTTTGAGTTTTGCTCTTACATACCTCTCAGATCCAGTCATTTGCTCTAACTCCACCATAAGTTACCATCCTAGTTAAAGTCACCGTTGTCTCTTGGTTGGACTAACACAGAAACTATCTCACCACTCTCCCCAGATTTCCTCTTGCCCCCAGTCCTGTCTTACCCCACCCATCCCTGCTCAATCTCTTCTTCACACTGCAGCCCAAACGATCTTTCAAAAACCAAACCTGCTCACGTGACCCTTCCACCTACTTGACACTGCCCCACGCCCCCCACCCCCCGCCCCGCTTTAAATTCTATAATACCTTGCCATTTCGGTTGGGGTAAAGATCTAAATCCTTCCAGGGCAGTCAAGGCTCTGCGTGGTGCGGCTTCCTAGCCTCATCCCGCACATGCTCTACACTGAGGTCTATGCTTGTGTCACTCCCGTCTTACTGTTCCTGGAACACATCATACTCCCTTCCCACCCTAAAGCTTTTTGCACATGCTTTTTCCTTCTGAAATATTCTACCAGAACTCAGCATAAAATTTACCTCCTTGGGAAGGCCTTCCCTAACCCCATGGCCAGGTCAAATTCCCTTATTAGATGGCCTTTTATAATTTTTTAACAACTATAAATTGGTATTTATTATCTGATTTTTTTTTTTTTTTTTTTTTTGCGGTACGCAGGCCTCTCTCACTGCTGTGGCCTCTCGGGCCGCCGAGCACAGGCTCCGGACGTGCAGGCTCAGTGGCCATGGCTCATGGGCCTAGCCGCTCCGCGGGATGTGGGATCTTCCCAGGCCGGGGCACGAACCCATGTGCCCTGCATCGGCAGGCGGACTCTCAACCACTGCGCCACCAGGGAAGCCCTATCTGATTATTTTTTATATATTTATTTATTTGTTTGTATATGTTTGGCTGTGTTGGGTCTTCATTGCTGCACACGGGCTTTTCTCTAGTTGCGGTGAGCGGGGGCTACTCTTCGTTGCAGTACACGGGCTTCTCATTGCGGTGGCTTCTCTTGTCGCGGAGCATGGGCTCTAGGCGGGAGGGCTTCAGTAGCTGTGGCACATGGGCTCAGTAGTTGTGGCTCGTAGGCTCTAGAGCACAGGATCCGTAGTTGTGGCGCACGGGCTTATTTGCTCCGCGGCATGTGAGATCTTCCCAGACCAGGGCTCGAACCCGCGCCCCCTGCATTGGCAGGTGGATTCTTAACCACTGCACCATCAGGGAAGTTTGATTATTTGATTATTGGATTAACTTCCATCTCCTCTATTGACTACAAGCTCCATGAGGACAGAGACCCTGCCTGTGTTAACTAAAGTGACCCATTAGTCCCAATTTTCGTGGAATAATCCCAGTTTATACGTGTTATCATAGAATAATTACTAAGCGTACCACCTTTGCCTTCCAAAAGATACCCAGTTAGACTAAAACCTATATGGTTCTCCTGGTTTTGACTCATCATTGAATCCTGGTAACTACTGCTAGAGCAGCTATATAAAGTAATCAATAAATACTGACTGAACTATTGACGAGTATAAAATCTAATATAATCTTGATATGTATTCACATCAAGAAAAAAAAAATGATCTACCAAGTAGCTTTCCAACATACCAAACTGCTAAACAGGGAGAACCATCAAATATATAGCCAAGTCTTAATAGTCTTTGGCACTGAGAATAACTTTGCTTAGTTACTAAATACACAATACTTTAGATCAACTCTAGAGAAGCACCATTGTGTCCATATTATTCCAAAATGGGTCACTGGAAGATCAACTGCTTTGATAAGGTCAGTACCTCAAAGGCTGTATAAAGAACACTTTGACCCAAATAAAGGTATCGAAGTGGTTTATCCACCACAGAGGTGCAGCAAAAAAATGTTCTGCCTTAATTATTGCACTTAGTAAACAAAGGTGTTACCTGTATATATGTCATTGTAGGCAATCAAGACTCATCACATTCAACCATAGGTGAGGAACAAATTAAATTACATTTCCATTTATTAATTGGCTTTAATCAATATAAAAGGCTTTTGTAGGGACTTCCCTGGTGGCGCAGTGGTTAAGAATCTGCCTGCCAATGCAGGGGACACGGGTTCGATCCCTAGTCCAGGAAGATCCCACAGGCCATGGAGCAATTAAGCCAGTGTGCCACAACTACTGAGCCTGTGCTCTAGAGCCCACGAGCCACAACTACTGAAGCCCGCGCACCTAGAGTCCGTGCTCCACAACAAGAGAAGCCACTGCAATGAGAAGCCCGCGCACCGCAACCAAGAGTAGCCCCCACTCGCCGCAACTACAGAAAGCCCGCGTGCAACAACGAAGACACAGCCAAAAATCAATTAATTAATAAAAACGACCCGTTATAAAATATATATATATGGCATTTGTTGCATAACTGCCTTTGACAAAGTAAATGTAAAATTGAGCACAGTTCATGTATCTTCTTTGGGCACTAGCCAACATTTTATCATTCAATCCATCAAAGCAGTAATAGTTTAGGTGAACTATCTCCTAACTATAGCTCTGAATTCCCCATTAATCAGACAGAGAGAAGTAAGAAATCTACTGACTGCCAAAGGCCATAAAATAACATCCAAGCATTCCTCAGGTCTGAGGTGTGCTAGGTCATCCCTAATATAGCTCCAGAACGCTACAACGGCACACAGGAATTTTAAATAAAAGAGAAATCGGGCAATAAGACCACCAACCAACACGCTGGGGGAAATCATATAAAGTTAAGAGAGAATCTGGCCCAGCTAGAAATACTTTCTTGGAGAGCTTCCCCAAGAAAAGGCAGGCCACTTCAACTGTTTTCCTTTATGATGAAAATTCTGAACAATTTAGGCATCCAAGATAAGAATCTTCAACAGAGAACTAGACACGGGTGAATGTGTAAAAACCTCTTCAAAAGGAAGCAGTGCATCAGAATTTCCTTGCATTACTCATTTTACTGGCTTGTATTTTTTCCTGTCTTAATTACACATGGAACCAATATAACAATAACTGCGGTTTTAATTACAAGTCCATAGGCTCACAGAGTTTTAAGTTAAAAAGTTCCATCTTTAAACTCTCAGAGATTTGTTGTTGTTTTTTTTCTATCATCTTTATTGGAGTATAATTGCTTTACAATGGTCTGTTAGTTTCTGCTTTATAACAAAGTAAATCAGCTATACATATACATATATTCCTCTTGCATCTCCCACCCTCCCTATCCCACCCCTCTAGGTGGTCACAAAGCACCGAGCTGATCTCCCTGTGCTATGCGGCTTCTTCTCACTAGCTAGCTATTTTATTTGGTAGCGTATATACGTCCATGCAACTCTCTCACTTCGTCCCAGCTTACCCTTCCCCCTCCCCATGTCCTCAAGTCCATTCTCTATGTCTGCATCTTTATTCCTGTCCTGCCCTTAGGTTCTTCAGAACTTTTTTTTTTTTTTTTAGATTCCATATATATGTGTTAGCATACGGTATTTGCTTTCTCTTTCTGACTTACTTCACTCTGTATGACAGACTCTAGGTCCATCCACCTCACTACAAATAACTCAATTTCGTTTCTTTTTATGGCTGAGTAATATTCCATTGTATATATGTGCCACATCTTCTTTATCCATTCATCTGTCGATGGACACTTAGGTTGCTTCCATGTCCTGGCTATTGTAAATAGAGCTGCAGCGAACATTGTGGTACATGACTTTTTTTGAATTATGGTTTTCTCAGGGTATATGCCCAGTAGTGGGATTCAGAGATTTGTTCTTTATACAAAGCTTCAGAGAGAACAGCCTGAGTTCTTAGCATATGGGTTCAAGGGCCTACCTATAAAGGTCCATAAATCTTATTGTTACATGCATAAATTTAAAATGAGCTAAATATATTTTTCCAGAAAAGAATCCTTAGCTTCAAATTATAAATTGGCTCTTGACCCTCAATGTCAAGAACATTTTATTATGAAATGAATTCCTCATTTCTAAAAACACTCTCAGTTAAGACAATAGTAAAATCCCTCAGTTTAAAAAAAAAATAAGTTTATTACTTCAAACAGATACCCTGAACCCCAAATTTGCTTCTGCAAGGTAGTTTTTCACATAACTAGTTCACATCAAATGGACTAAATTATGATAACTCTATATCCATTCGTCTAAAAATGCATTTATTCATTCATCAACTATTTGAGTGTCAATTATATATCATGAATGTTTTCAGTGTTGAGGTATAGTGAACAAAATGAACATTCTTCTTGCCCTTATAGCACGTGTTGTCTAGTGGAAAAGATGACAATAAACAAGCAAATAAGCAAATGATGAAAATACGTGCTCACGGATGTTCTTAATCACTATGAAAGAAACAAACAGGTAGCTGTGATTTAGTACAACATCAGGTAGTCAGGGAAGGCCTCACTCTTTTTCTCTCCACCCCAGAAGAAGACAACAAATCTTTAAATAATCAGAGCTAGTGGGGACTGTAGAGACCTTCTTGTTTTTAGCTGAAGTGCCTTTAAAATATCAAGTTATCTTCAAAATTTTAGGTAAAATAGTGAATATTTGTTAAAATATTACTTTAAAATTCTAGTTTCTATCTAACAAGAACAAAATATCTCAAATAGGGAAAAAATGGAGAGGATGTTAAGAAACATGTGGCAATAGGGGAATTATTTTTCTAATTTGAACTGGCTAGCTAAGACTGCAAAAGGAAATTATCAGGTGAGAAAAAGGTACAAGACAAAATTATGTCATTTTATAGACTCAGTTTCTTGTTAGCTTAAATACAACAAGCGTGAAAGTCAGAGAGTGATTCCTGTAACATCTGTCTCTATAAGACATCCAGAAATTGGCAAGCTTTATTTAAAAACTAGATTTAGAATCACTAGCAGTACACGTGTACTACAGCTGTAAGACCTCCACATATACCCCACCGTGGTTTCACTCTTCTAATGAGTAGAACAAAACTGTTTCACAGCTTTTCAAATGCAAGGGACAAGATTTGCATGGTGAAGTCTTAGGACTACATCATGCTGGGCTTACCACAAGACAGCCAACACCCGTGGTTCTCCTTGGACTCAGAACTCCCTCCCTCAGGATGGTCTCTGCCCCTCGGGGCCCCTCTGAGAGCCTTTCAGAGGCTCTAGAAAAGCAGAAGAAAATGAATTCGCGAGGAAACACATTAGTGCCAAACGAAAAATCCTGCCCTCATATACTACAAACACAAACCACATTTTGAAACTATCAACTCTTTCTTTTCTTTTTTTTTTTTAATTTATTTTTGGCTGCATTGGGTCTTCGTTGCTGTGCGCGGGCTTTCTCTAGTTGCAGTGAGTGGAAGCTTCTCGTTGCGGTGGCTTCTCTTGCTGCGGAGTACGGGCTCTAGGCGTGCAGGCTTCAGTAGTTGTGGCTCACGGGTACTAAAGCGCAGGCTCAGTAGTTGTGGCGCACAGGCTTAGTTGCTCCGCGGCATGTGGGATCTTCCCGGAGCAGGGCTCGAACCTGTGTCCCCTGCATTGGCAGGCGGATTCTTAACCACTGCACCACCAGGGAAGCCCTGAAACTATTAACTCTTAAGTGCGCTTGTGCACGTAAACTTTCCAAAATTTCAGTTAAAAAATAAACACAAAAATATCAAGTGCTAATGAGCATTTTTAAAAGAGATTTAAACATAAAAAACGTTTTCAATGTTGGACATGGAAGAATCATAGAGAAAAAAGGTGAGTGGTAAACAATGGGGAAAGACTTGACGGGAGCCAGAATAAAAAGGGGGGCCTCAACCCCAAAAGTGTGCAGAGGGTTCAGAGAGATTAATTGTTGATATGAGGGGCAGGGGAGACAAACCAAACTGGCAAAAATTGATCAAGGAACAAAATATAATACTATCTGTCATGACAAATGGTTATATATATTTTTAGAACTTCAGAAAGATCGTAGAGTTGGCTGTCTCATAGTAAAGAATTAAGCCTCTCAGTGCATGTACTTTAAACTGTTTAAACGGCTCAGACTACACAAGAGGGACCGATGAAACCAATCTGTGGTGCTGACTCAGTCCTTCCCTCGGTATATCTGCCTCACAAACTCTTTCTTCTATTTCAATTAGAACACAAACAAACAAACCAAAAAAAATTAGCCTAGCTCATCCATGATGAATATACATTTCTAAGAAAGGGACTTCCCAGCATCAAGGAAACTGTTTGCCTCTTCCTCACTATGGGGAAATTTGTGGTTACTTTAAAACAAAAAAAAAGAGCTATTAGGTCAATGAAATTCGTAATAACAATATGAGTAGTAATTCTTTTCATGGTATAAAAGTACAAACTGTTAAGAATCAAGGCTTTTGATATATCTTTTTGACAGTGTGTGTGTGTGTGTGTGTGTGTGTGTGTGTGTGTGTATACATGTGCACATTTGCTTTCTGTCATTAAAGGAATTTCTATCAGAATAGAGACTTTTTTAAAAAATAGAATTGTTGTATTCCAATCCTTTTTTATAAGTCAAGCATTTGTTTCTGAGGAAAATTAGGTATTTTATGATACTTCCCACAAAACCCAGCAAACTCTTTCATACTAAAATAATTATTAAGAGTAAACCACAAGGCTCAGTCAATAGCCAAGGAAGATTCTTTCTTTTCCAAGCATTAAGCTCATTTCAGGAGTCATCTGAAACACAGACCAATATAGCTCCTGTTTCTACAAAGATTTTTACTGGTAATGAGAATGATAAAACTGCAATTTCTTTATGAAGGCTATATAAGGATTTATGCAAAGTTCAACAGAAGACAGATTTCCTTGAGGATACAGTACCAGGACCTAACACATTTCCCAGCAAGAGGATACCATGCATACATACATTTGAGCAGTCAATGAATAAACGAACAAAGATTAATGTGAGGATTCAAATGAGACAACTTCATAAACTGGATTTTCTTATAGTGAATGTTTTTTTTTTTTCCACTTCTTATGCTACATTTCAGAAATGTTCTCTTCCATTTCTGAGAGTTGTCTGGCTAGAGGAATAGAAGTTTCATGAGAATACAGATCATTACTTAGCACAGAGTCGCTGCTCACTAAGTGTGTGGAGAATTTAATGATCAACACATGAATTAACACATGAAGAGCAAATCAATACATGAATGAATGAATGGTGAAAGAATAAGTCACCTCAGTTTCTCTGGACTTGGTTTGTCACCCTCTCCATGAAGCCATATTTGAGTCCCAAGCCACTAGACTATCTTAAAGGGACTTGTCAAAACTTACTTTATTTCACTCCTTGGATTCTCATGAAGAAATGAAACGGTTTCAAGGGGAAAATATAAACATATGATTGAGAAAAGTTGGTTCAAATCCTACTCCTCTTCCTAGAAGGTCCATGACTCTTGGCCAGGGTTTCTTAATCTTGGCACTACTGACCCTTTGGTCTGGATAATTCTTCGTCGTACAGGCTATCCTGTGCATTGCAGAATGTTCTGCAGCATCCTCGGCCTCTACTCACTAGATGTCAGTATCACCGTGTACCCCAGATTTGACAACCAAAGCCATCTCTCTAGATGTTGCCAAATGTCTCTTGGGGGGGTCAAAATCGTCCCCAGGTGAGAACCATTGCTATAGGTAAATTTCTTGATTATTTAAGCTTCATTTTCTCATTTAAAAATGTATGTTGGGCCTCCCCGGTGGCGCAGTGGTTGAGGGTCTGCCTGCCGATGCAGGGGACACGGGTTCGTGCCGCGGTCTGGGAAGATCCCACACGCCGCGGAGCGGATGGGCCCGTGAGCCATGGCCGCTGAGCCTGTGCGTCCGGAGCCTGTGCTCTGCAACAGGAGAGGCCACAGCAGTGAGAGGCCCGCGTACCGCAAAAAAAAAAAAAAAAAAAAGTATGTAATACCACTTTTCTTAAGTAATGGTTGTAATAATGAAATTTAAAATAACCATAATTACAAAAGATTCTGACAACAAGACTATAAACATTATTTGAGTGCCCACTATGTGCCAGGCACTGAATAGAGGAGTCATTTAAATTGATTCCTTCCAATCCTTACAACATCCTTATGGATTGTGGGCACTCACTCTCATTTTCACAATAATCACACAAATGAGAGTTGTCACAGCCAAGATTCAAACTGAAGCCATCTGATTTCAAGAGCCTGAGCTCTCACCCACCATACTCTACATAATCAATCTCCAAACACAGCTTGTCATTCAGTAGGTTGTCAACAAATATTTGTCTCCTTCCAGCATTTTTCCTAATTTTCTTTCCCTGGAAGAATCAGAGTTCAGTGTGTTTCCCTACTGCATGAAATCTGGAAATGATATCTTAAAATCCCCATGTCAATTATATCACAGTTGCCTCTTCCATCAAAGAGGAAATGCTTTACATCTATAATATCTACTGGCATCAACATTCTCTGTATTCAACTGTAGGTTCCTAAAGATCAGAGATCAGTTTCCACACATAATAGAAGGGCTCATTACATGTTTATGGGTGATAGTGTTGATCTTATACTAGAGAGTAACAAAAATATATTGAAGTTGATTTGACATGTTCAGGGTTTACAATGAAAAGCTATATAGAGAATATTAGAAAGGGTTAAGACAGCTAAACTTCAACTGAAATTGAGAAAGTTTATTTTTTTAAATACTCAATTATATCTAATGAATGGGAAGATAAAGAGTCTATAATTGTTCAAGCTTCTTAATGCTGGGCCCTTAGCCATGATCTTTCCACTTGAAACAACAGAATAAAAATGCAGTTGGCTAATGTTAACAGAGCTTTTTCTACAGGATTTAAAAGATCTTACAAGATTAGTCTATAAATGAATTTATTAATCATCATGGAAATAGCATATGATGGCCGAAAAAGTATTTAAAGTTAAAAAAAAAAAAAAAAGGAAAAGGAAAGAAAGGAATGCAAAGGAAAAGAAACCAAACCATAGAGGGACACAAGGAAAAGAAACCAAACCAAAGAGGAACACAAATTTTTATTACCAAATTTCTTTTTTGACTTTTTTTGATAGGTTTCTATAATTTATACATGAGAATATTTACTTGAGGCTTAGTTTGGTAGAATAAATCCTAATTAGTAGGCCATAACTTCTATTTTCTGGTCCAGTTACTTTCTCGAAGCATGTTGTTTCCCAACCATAAAGTAGGATTTCAAATACTATTCAAGATTCCCTCAGTCCTAGCAAAGGCTCATTTCAAAATCTAATAAAAATGACAAGAACAATATGCATTTTTTAAAATGAAAGAGGCAGTGGTGGAGGTGGGGGGAAGGATCGAGTCCCACCATTTAAAAAGTCAGACAGAAAGACCCTTCACACACTCTAAAATGACTATAATTTAAAAACAACTAAAAATAATATGTGTTGGCAAGAATATGGAGAAACTGGGTACTAGAACCTTAGTACATTGCTAGTGGGGATGTAAAATGGTATAGCTGCTATGGAAAACAGTCTAAAAGTTCTTCAAAAGGTTTAACATAGAGTTATAATATGACCCAGCAATTCCACTTGTAGGTAACTACCTGAGAAAAATGAAAATATATTACAACACAAAAACGTACACACAAATGTTCGGAACAGCGTTACTCGTAACAGCCAAAAAGTGGAAGCAACTCAAATGTCCATCAACTGAGGAATGAACAAACAAAATGTGGAACAGCACGACAATGAATATTACTGGGCCATAGAAAGGAATGAAATACTGACACACGCTACAACAAAGATAAACCTTGACAACTTCATGCTAAGTGAAAGAAGCCAGACAAAAAAAAGGCCATATGTTACATAATGCCATTTATATGAAATGTCCAGTAAGCAAATCCATAAAGACAGAAAGTAGATTAACGGTTGCCAGGGGACAGGAGAAAGGAGAGCTGGAACTAACTACTGAAAGGTACAGGGCTTCTTTTGGAGATAATGGAAGTGTTCTGGAATTAGATAATAGTGATGACTGAACAAGAAAGTCAAACTAAAAACCACTGAAGTATATACTACAAAATGGTGAATGTGATGTTCTGTGAGTTACATCTTAATTTAACGTAACGCTAGAAGAAAAGGTTAGAGACTAAAAAAGAAAAACACTCAACTTAGAGACGTGCAGTTAGTTCTTCACCCCCTGTAACCACCCACCACCTGACAGTGGTCTCGAAGAGCTTTCTGCCCTGAAAAATCCACCACCACCCTTCATTATAGTGACATGAACAGCTGAAACGAGACGCCAATGTTGAATCTTTAAACGTTATAAACGGTAAGGGGAGCAGGGGAAGGAGATTTAAATCCATTTCAGAGTAGAGGACCACAAGAAAATAAAAGAACTTTTGACAGAAGAACTACTAAGACAGGGAAAGAAACTGACAAAGGGGAGGAAGAGTTTATCCTAGGAAGAGAAAACAACGTGGAGGCTACATTGCCATTGTCTGTTTGCTCATTTTTGGTGTATCAGTTTCTGTAAATAAATGGACATGGCATCCTAGGAGGGAAAAAAAGAGAATACTACAAATCAGGCTCAAAAAAAAAAAAAAAAAATACCAAAGGTGTCAAATGTGTACACCAGAAAAATAAAAGCTACAGCAGAGGAAATAAATGCACAATTTTCTATCAAGTCACTTCTCAGTTATTTCCTCTTTCCAGTCCTCCACAACTATTTCCTGCTAAGCTTCTTCCTTCCTCCCTGCATTTCTGCATTTGCACAGTTTCTCCTCCTGCGCAAACACACCATTCTTCCTCTGCGGCGTGCCAGACCATGAGCTAATATGCCTGTTTCTGCATTCCCCAGCGATGAGCCTCACACCCCACTACCTCGTCTATTTCCTCAAATGTTACCCAGTTATTTTCTATTCCCATCTCAGTCATGCATCCAGTCATTCCCTCCCTCCCATAACAAACGAGTGTGGAGGGGAACTAAATGAAGGCCCAGTGGTGATCCAAATCTGACAGTACCTCCACTCTTTCAGAACCTATAGTCTGGGGGGTGGGGGGGGAGGGGCATGGAATTCATTAAGTGAGCACAAAAAAATTTAACATGACAAGTGACTTAAAGAATTAAGCACAAGGACCTATGAGGGTATTTAATAAGGGGATAGGGAGGGAAATGAAGAAGTAGAAGGGAAAGGAAAAAGAGGTCAGGACTATTTCAAGGAGAAAAACAACAGCATATGCAAAGGCCCTGTGCAAAGAAGTAGCATAACATATTTGAAGAAATGAACAAAGTCCATGGTGGCCAAAGCACAGAAAGATTTACCCCCTACCATCAACCTAATCGGAGAAAGCAATGTGGGAAAATGGGGGCGGGAGGTAGTGGGGTAGGCAAAGGACAGATCATGATCTAGGGTCTTTATCCCAACATTGAGAGAAGGGTTAAAGGGCTATTACAATAATCCAGAGAGAGATAACAGTAGCTGGGCTATGGAAATGGCAGCAGAAATTTTGCGATGTAGACACATCATCAAATAATAATAAAAATGATAATACCAAAAACCATAATGACAACAGCAACTATCATTTGCTGAGAGCTTATGACGTGCCAAGACTTATGCTATGCACTGTAAATATATTATCGTTTTTCTTCACAACTGTGAATGGTAAATATTAGGATTCCTATTTTACAATCGAGGAAACTGAGACTCAGAGTCAGTTAAGTGACCTGGCCCATGAGATCCCATGCAGCTGATATGTGATACAACAGGAACTGAATAAAGTCTGCCTGGCTTCCACTAATACAACACAGTGTTCTTAGCATAAAAATAATAAAAGTATCAACTATTATGGAGCCAGGAACTGGGCTAGTGTGTTGAAAATCAGTTGGGCTTTTAATCTTCCCAACAACTGGGTCATACGGGCTGCAGTATCCCCACTTTACAGATGGGGAAACTGAGGCAGAGCCAGGTCAGCTAGAGGCATAAACTGGGCCCATTAACAGTTCCTGACTCAGTAAGGCATAGAACTGGGATTCGAATGCAATGAAGACAGTAAAGTTCTGGAGGGTCTTTCCTTTTCAGTCAAGATACAGATCAATTAAAAACTAAAACTATGAGTCACCACTTCACCTATAATCTGTTTAACGCCTTCTGAAAAATCTAAAATGCATGTTGCTTCTGAAATTCACTTTTGTATTTTTATTGTAATCTCTAACCCACAGCATCGGGAGTCCCAGATTTGCATCACTACATATGTCACCACACCACTGACAGCTCAGAAAGATAAAGATAACCCTGGTTATAGATGAAAAAGTACTAAGTATTTCCACCAAGACTGGCAGAAGAAATGACTTTGACAATCAAGTCATCTATGGGGAATTATATTATTTTTCACAATATATATAATTAAAGTAACAGCATTTCAAAATCAAGACTGAAAATAACTGTCACTTACAGCCAGAGAGGATGATGTTAGATCATGAGAATTCATGAAAACAGAAAAGGATGAAAGAGGCTCCCTGAATTCCTAATTTCTCAACTGTCATGACCTGTGCCCCTTCAAATACATAAATCTGCAACAGGATTTTTTTTTCCTCCCACTGAGTCCAACAAAATAGAAAATCCTTCCTGTTTGGCCAAAACAATTCTTTTTTTTTCCCTATAACCTATTCACTCCCCAAAATTATGTAATGAATGATCCTTAGTATAATAGCAGATGCTATAACAAATATTCCTTTATATGATTTGTAGATATCACCACCCAGACAACGAATACCTCTGTGAATATGAGGGACTTCCCTGGTGGTCCAGTGGTAAAGGATCTGCCTTCCAATGCAGGGGACGCGGGTTCGATCCCTGGTTGGGAAACTAAGATCCCACATGCCGCGGGGCAACTAAGCCCGCACGCCACAACTACTGAGCTTGGGCCCCTCAATGAGAGAGCCCGTGTGCTGCAAACTACCGAGCCCACACACTCTGGAGCCCACGCATCACAACTAGAGAGAGAAAACCCGCGTGCCACAACTAGAGAGAAGCTCACGCACTCCAACGAAGAGCCCACGAGCCGCCAACAAAAGATCCCGCGTGCCTCAGAGAAGATCCTGTGTTCTGCAACTAACAACCGACACAGCCCAAAACTTAAATAAATAAAGGGGGAAAAAATCAATGTGTTATGTTATACATTAAAAAAACCAACTAAAGACCTCTTACCATTAGTAAGAGGAAAAGCAGTAAAAATTAATGTCAAAAAAAAAGAATGTGAGAACATAGGTTACAAAAAAAAAACCACTTAGGCACAAAGATTGGCCATTTTATGTTTCCCTGTGTCACCCTAACCTTCAGCTACTACGACAGATCTAACCCAGTTTTCATTCACATGTGGCACTAAATTGCTTTGATGAAAGCCAAATAATAAGGGGTATACCCTTTAGACCAAAATACAATGCAAATTGCTGAATATTGCAAGTAAAAATAATTTCTAAACTTAGAGTACAAGACTTTCTCTTTGCTAATGCATTTACCGTATATTAGACTCAGAAAACCTACAATAAAAATCTCCTACTAAGTGGATATTGTTTCTGCAACCTTTATCATCTAAATGTGGTCTTGGTGCTTCTGCTTTAATAGCGTAATCCCCAGGCATCACTTGTTTGTGGCATTTGCCCAAGTATTTTGAAATGTTTAGTTTTTGTCTAGGCAACAGATGTGAACTAAGTAACAAGTCAATCTGTCCCAGGATTTGTTTCACAACCACTCCAAAGAGATGTTGCTTGTCAGCTTCACAAACTACAGGGCATCCAAACGGCATTAAACGTTTTACTACCTGGAAAACTATTTCAAAAGATTCCTTACAGGCACTGAAAGAAAAAATCCTGTCAGATCATATTCCCTTTTTCCATCAAAAAGAATTACTGCCATACTCCTTGAAGGAATACCAACTAAACCCAGCCTTCAAAAATAACAACAGAAATTAAAATTGTGTTTCAAAACAAAGGATTTTATGTGATTTATGATGTAAGGGACCCCTGTTCTATATAATTTGGTATGGTATGCACATGAGCAAAAATAAAGAGAAATCACTTCTCCAAAGAAGACGTACAGATGGCCAACAGCACATGAAAATATGCTCAACATCGTTAATTATGAGAGAAATGCAAATCAAAACTACAATGAGGTATCACCTCACACCAGTCAGAACAGTCATCATTAAAAAGTCTACAAACAATAAATGCTGGAGGGGGTGTGGAGAAAAGGGAACCCTCTTGCACTGTTGGTGGGAATGTAAATTGATACAGCCACTACGGAGAACAGTATGGAAGTTCCTTAAAAAACTAAAAATAGAGCTACCATTTGATCCAGCAATCCCACTTCTGGGCCTATATCTGCAAAAAACCGTAATTCAAAAAGACACATGCACCCCAATGTTCACTGCAGCACTATTTACAACAGGCAAGGCATGGAAGCAACCTAAATGTCTATTGACAGATGAATGGATAAAGATGTGGTACATATACAGTACAATATTACTCAGCCATAAGAAAGAATGAAATAATGCCATTTGCAGCAACATGGATGGACCCAGAGATTGTCATACTAAGTGAAGTAAGTCAGACAGAGAAAGACAAACATCATATGATATCACTTCTATGTGGAATCTAAAAAGTGATACAAATGAACTTATTTACAAAACAGAAGTAGACTCACAGACTTAGAAAACCAACTATGGTTACCAGGGGGAAAGGTGGTGGGGAGCATAAATTAGGAGGTTGGGATTAACAGATACACATTACTTTATATAAAATAGATAATCAACAACCTACTGTACAGCACAGGGAACTATACCCAATACTCTGTAATAACATATATGGGAAAATAATCTAAAAAAGAATAGATATATGAAAATGTGTAACTAAGTCACTTTGCTGTATCCCTGAAACACAACACTGTAAATCAACTATACCCCAATATGAAATTTAAAAATTTTTAATAAAAATAAAAAGCATACTTGATATTAAGAGAAATCACAGATAACCTAAAAATGTGTATCATATCCTTATAATTTTATGTGTATTTGAAATATGTAAGATTGATTTAAGATACTTGCTATGTACATACATTTGAATTTTATGAACAGATTGATTTTTTAAACAGGAAAGGAAAATTCATTATTTTTTTAAAACCAAAGGTGATCTTTTTATAATATGAAGACTGAATACATAGTATTTTTTTTAATTGAAGTGTTCTATATCAGGCTTTCTTAAGAAGAGGCAAAGAAACAAACACAAATGATTCCATTTACATGAAGTTCAAGAATAGGTAAAACTAAGTCAGAGTGATAGAGGTCAGACTGATGGGTTTTCTTCTGGGGGGTGGTTACTGGCTGAGAAGGACACAGGAGAACCTTCCACAGTTCTGGAATCGTTCTAATTCTCGATCTGGGTAATAGCCACATGGGTGTGTGTGGGTGTGGGCAGTTATAGGTGTGTGTATAAATAAATCCCGGATGCAAAGCAGTCTGGATGACATTACAAGTTTTTAAAATGCACGTAACTTTTAATGTTTGTCTATTACCTTGACCAAAAAAAGCTAGCACAACTAAAATGCCAACCAAGGACGAGAGAATCAAATCTCAGTCGTCTTAGCTCATTACTAAGGCAAAAGAAGGGAGACGCACATGGCTTATTCTCCAGTGCACAGAAACATCACTAACCCTCATAATCACCTATCTGAAAAAGGCCCTAAGTCAAACAAACACAGGCCATCTGACTTTCTGTAAAAAAAAAAAAAAACAAAAAAAACACACTTAAAACAATACTCCACACTAAGGGGCCACATTTCTGATTAAGGGCCTGATGGCCAGCCTTGTTCAGGTATAGTAACAGACACCCTGTTAATTAAATAAATCATCCATAAATAGTCACTTGTAAAATGGAAAGCTACTTAGAGCACTACACAATGCATCTCTTTGCAGAGAAAAATTATAGAATATGTGGAAAATAGGGAGCTCCCCCACGATCCTCCCAAGTGAGGCTATTTTGCCCAAGGTCAGAAGTTAGGGAGACTCTGTAGAAGATGGACAAGGAGGGGCAGCTCGTGGTTGGCTCCGCGGGTGCCACTGCCTCCTACACACTTAAAATATCTGGAGGGCCATGGGCAGGACCTTGTGTACCACAAGAAGTACCTAAATCCTACTGGAATAAAATGATGTAAGACTCAAATGGCATTCCCGTCTCGTTCCCATGCTTCCCTAATTTGAGCAGGTGTCACCCCAACCGCAGCCAAGAAATACTCAAACTATCTGATTAAGATAGCGTGGCTCATATATGCAGTGGAATATTACTCAGCCATGAAAAGAAACGAAATTGAGTTATTTGTAGTGAGGTGGATGGACCTACAGTCTGCCATACAGAGTGAAGTAAGTCAGAAAGAGAAAAACAAATACCGTATGCTAACACATATATATGGAATCTTCAAAGAAAAATATGGTTCTGAAGAACCTAGGGGCAGGACAGGAATAAAGACGCAGATGTAGAGAATGGACTTGAGGACATGGGGAGGGGGAAGGGTAAGCTGGGACGAAGTGAGAGAGTGGCATGGACATATATACACTACCAAATGTAAAACAGAGAGTGGGAAGCAGCCGCACAGCACAGGGAGATCAGCTCGGTGCTTTGTGACCACCTAGAGGGGTGGGATAGGGAAGGTGGGAGGGAGACACAAGAGGGAGGGGATATGGGGTTATACGTATATGTATAGCTGATTCACTTTATTATACAGCAGAAACTAACACACCATAGTAAAGCAATTATACCCCAATAAAGATGTTAAAAAAAAAAAATAGCGTGGCTTACAAGCGAGGGTCCTATGTCAATACACCACGGTACACCACCAAAATGGCATAAGCTAAAGAAGAGTCCAAGGCTGTCTTGTATACATGAGCCAACTGAGGTTCATTCCAAATTACTTGGAACCCAAGATAGAAATGAATTTCCCCTTATTTTTTTGTCCACGCCACACAGCATGCGGGATCTTCCCTGACCGGGAATCGAACCCATGGCCCCTGCATTGGGAGCGCAGAGACTTAACCATTGGACCCCCACCCCCACCCCCGGGAAGTCCTGAAAGTAATTTCTAACAATACTATGTAACAGGAGACTCATGTTGTCAAGTACAGATGAACCTATAAGGAAAATAAAGCTCTGCCACATACTTTATACACACTCTACATTACAGCAGTGGTTCTCGCCCTGTTGCCACTTGGGGAACATTTAGCTGTGCCTGGAGACATTTTTCACAACTTGAGAGGGGTTCGGCATGCTACTGGAATCTGAGGGGTAGCGGCCAGAGATGCTGTTAAATAGCCTATGGTGCACAGGATGGCACCCCCAACAAAGAACTACCTGGCCCCAAATGACAAGAGTGCCGAGGGTGAGAAACTCACCACTGTAACGTAGGTAACCAAAATGCAAAGATTCTGAGAGGTAAATTAGCAAATTAGAAAAGCTAAAGACTTAAACTCATAAAACCAGATGAAACTGTACAGAAAATAAATAGATGCACAATGAAAAATAAAAAGCCCTTTAAGCTTCCTCTTCAAATATCACACAGCGTAAAGGCTTTTCAAAAAAATATGCAGTTAAAATAAGCAAAACTATTTGTTTTAGTGGGGGCGTGGGGAGGAATCTGTAAACAGAATCAATCAACAGGGGATTATGTGAAGAAATTATAAAATCATACTATGAAATATCTCCACATTAAAAATAACGATTTTTAGCTTAACGTATTGATTTGGAGAGATGGCCACAAAATAGTGTCAGGAGAATAAAGAAAGTAACAGTATACAACATGAGTCCATTTTTGTAAAAATTCAAACAAATAAATTTCTCTGTCTATAGATCTTGTTTGCGTGAGCAAGGGAATGATTGTTGATCCAAAACAAATTATTAATATTGATTTCTTTAACAGGGCAGGACTCGGGATGGCGAGGAGGAAAATTAACAAGTTTTTCTTTATGTTATTATTCCTTTGGAATTGAAAAAATTTTTATAAAGACTTAGGAAGGGAGGGAGGGCGAGAAGGATCAAAGAAAGGAAGGAGGAGGAGGAGAGAGGGGCAAGATAAACGAGAACGTCACTGTAATAGCTGACAGCAAAACTTGAGTCTGTTGTTCCTGGTTTTACCAGTGAGTGCTGCTGTTGACCAATTTAATGGATAAAAGCAGCGAAACCAAATTTGGAAAAGCAACTCCAAATGTCTGTCACTTTGTTCACTTTCAGGTCCCTTCAGCTAGCAAAGCACAGTTCGGTTCAAATGGCTTGTTTTGTTTGATTTCTCTGATCCGCTGCTCATCTTGAAAAATTCTGCACCAGATAGTGATGGGATCAACTACAGTCATATCTCATTTCAGACACCAACTGCGCTAGATGACAGCCTCAACTCCTGGCAAGTGAAGATAAGGACTCAGAGCATCAGGCTTCCCTTTAAGGAGTAACTCTCAGGGCACAGCAACTTGATTACCCAAGTCTCATTACCAGAAAATTCTCCAAATACCTCTACTCCACCACTACTGGAAACTAAGCCCTCCTCTACTGTTGGTCACTATTATTCAATGCATGAAAATGCATTTTCCAAGTTCTACTACACAAATGAAATAGACCCATCATGAAACATACAGGCATTTCTAATAACGCCTCATACATACACACTCACACATGAATGTCATGCACTGTGTAAGCTTTGAGAATTTTTTGAAACTGCTGCTTCTCCAGTATGTTGCCGCTACTTACAATGGACAGCACTAGCCCTACCTGGAAAGAGTAAATAACTAGTTTTAAAAGATACAAGATAATACATTGGGCCAGTCTGAACTTTCAAATAGCCAAGCTTTCTACATTTTGCACAAGTAACTATTTTTAACTTCATATGATGAGGCAGGCCCTGGGGTCTCTGGATTTCTTTCTATAGACAGGCATTTACTTACTGATGGCACATAAAAAAACTCAGAAAAAAATGTTTTGTTTTTGCTTGCAAAAATGATTTATCACTGTACTGTTAATCCAGCACTAGTAAAATGAACTAAGGAACATATATTTTTCTTTTCTAAGTTATGACATTCAACGAACCACCACATTGTTAAGAAGAAAAACAACTTAGGGAACTGCTCAGGGGTCAAGGAGCTTCTTTCCACCCTAGAGCTGAATCACAGTATCCAGGGTGGATTTCACAATACCTCCAGGGTCTGTAAACACTGGCACCAATCATAGCATTTGCCCTAATTAGCAAACTGGCTTCAGACCCATCAAAAACTTTCACATTTGAAATTTAACACATCTATATTTAGAACATGACTTGTAGGACATTTGCTACAAGTGAAACAGCAAAAGAAAAAAGAAAAAAAAGCACTGAGTCTATATTGTTCCTACAGAAAGACTGATCAGAACTCTCAGACCTAAAAGACAATAGGCTACTTAGAGATGACAGACCCTAATTAGTTAGTATAGGACCAGCAGAGCACCCACAGGGCAATATCAGTAGTAATAAGGCATTAGGAATTAAGGCGTTTACTATTTGAAACCTACAAATAGGCCAGGAAGTTAGTGTACGTACAGTTGACCTTTGAACAACATGGGTTTGAACTGTATGGGTCCAGTTATACGCAGATTTTTTTTCAACAGTAAATACTACTGTACTACACCATCTGTGGTTGGATGAATCCAGGGATGCAGAGGGGCAGTTATATGTGGATTTTCCATGGATTGAGAAGCATGGGTCCCCCTAATCCCTGTAGTGTTCAAGGATCAACTGTACATGAGGGCCTTGGACGTGATATAAGAAAATAGGGGATGAGAGAAATGTAGTCTGTTTCATGCCCTGTCTAAAAAGAGGTTGGCTACTCCTCAGTTCCAGTCATTTGTTGACTGGACAAGGCCCAGTTTTCCAAGAGAAGCTAGAAGTAGAGATTTTTATGTGAAATTTCCTAATTTTTTAAAAATGTTGACCACTAATTCATGTTTTGTCAAAAAAAGATTATGAATCCATCTGAATATGTCTGTGGTCCATATTCAGCCTGTAGGCTCATGGTTTACAACTTGAAGTAAGATGTTCAAATAACTCAATTAAGTAGTTAAATTAGTACCAGGAGACAAACACAATTTTTTTTCAATTCTGGTTAAAAAAACACATATGATAAAATTTACCATCTTTTAAGTGTTCAGTTCAGTGGTGGTAATTACATTCAGGTTGCTATGCAATCTCCAAAGCTTTTTCATCTTGCAAAACTGAAACCCAATACCCACTAAAAACCTCCCCTTTCCCCACCGGTCCCCCAGCCCCCCCCCCCCCCCCACGCCCTGCAACCACCCTTCTACTTTCTGTTTCTATGAATTTGATTACTCTAGGGACCTCATATAAGTGGAACCATATATTTGCCTTTTTCTGACTGGCTCACTTCACATACCATAATGTCCATTAAGGTTGTATAGCATGTAACAGACTTCCTTCAGTTTTAAGGCTAAATAATATTCCATTCTATGTTTATCCATCCATCCATTAATAGATATTCGTGAGTTGCTTCCACCTCTTGGCTGTTGTGAATAATGGGTGTGAAAATACCTCTTCAAGACCTTGCTTTCAGTTATTTTGGATATGTACCCAGAAGTGGAACTGCTGAATCATATGACAGTTCTATTTTTAATTTTTTGAGGAACCACCATATTGTTTTCCACAGCACTTGCACCATATTACAATCCCTTCTAACAGTGCACAAGGTTTCCAATTTCTTCACATCCTTGCCAACACTCATTATTTTCTGAGTTGTTTGTTTATTTGTTTGTTTGTTTTGGCCAGGTTGGCTGGTTGTTGTTGTTGTTTACTAATAGCCATACTAATAGGTGAGAGGTGATATCTCATTTCATTTGCATTTCTCTTATGATTAGTGATGCTGAACATCTGTTCCCATCCTTGTTGGTCATTTGTATGCCATCTTTGGAGAAATGTCTATTCAAGTCCTTTGCCCATTTTTAAAAAATATTTATTAATTAATTAATTTATTTATTTGGCTACACCGGGTCTTAGTTGCAGCATGTGGGATCTTCACTGCTGTGTGTGGGATCTTCGTTGCAGCACACAGGATCTTTAGTCGCAGCATGCAGGATCTAGTTCCTTGATAAGGGATTGAACCCAGGCCCCCTGCATTGGGAGAGCAGAGTCTTAAACACTGGACCACCAGGGAAGCCCCTGCTCATTTTTTAACTGGGTTGATTTTTTGTTGTTGAGTTGAGGCGTTCTTTATGTATTCTGGATTAACCCCTATCAGATATATGATTTGCTAATATTTTCTATTATTCCACAGCTTACCTTTTCACTCTATTGATTAAGTCCTTTGATGCACAAAAGTTTTTAGGTTTGATGTAGTCCCACTAGTCTATCATTCCTTTTCTTACCTGTGCTTTTGGTGTCATATCCAAGAAATCATTGCCAAGTCCAATGTCATGAAGCTTTTCCACCATGTTCCTTTAGGAGTTTTATAGTTTTGGATCTTATATTTTGATCTTAATCCATTTTGAGTTAATTTTTGTATATGGTGTAAGATAAGGGCCCAATTCATTCTTTTGTATATGGATATCTCCCAACACCATTGGTTAAAGAGACTGTCCTTTCCCCATTTTGTGGTTTTGGCACCCCTGTCAAAGATCATCTGACCATATATGTGAGGATTTACTTCTGAGCTCTCTATTCTATTCCACTGGTCTATCTCTATGTCTTAATGTCAGTACCATACAGTTTAAATTACTGTAGCTTTGTAATAAGCTTTCAAATAAGGAAGTGTGAGTCCTCCAACACTGTCCTTTTTCAAAACTGTTTTGGCTATCAGGGAAAATGCACATTTTTCATGAAAGACCCTTAGCTCAGGTTTTTCCAAGATCCATGCTAGTAAATGCTCTTTTTCAATCCTCTACCACTACTAGAATACAGAAGCACTAACTTCAGAAGGATTTAAAGACATGATGCAACTTCCCAGGAATTCCAAACTTAGCATTAGATGGAGCAGATACATCTAAATATCCTGGCTTTGATAGTGGGGGGAATTAGTGATTAAGAGGACAAGACTCAAAGGGATCTGTGTTTTGGTTCCACAATTTCCTGTTTATGTGACCTTGTGTGTATTATTCAATCTCAGTTTCCCCATCTATAAAATGGATGTAATGACAGCACCCCCCAGGGCTGCTGTGATGAAAAAACAGAACAATGCAGATAAAGCACTTAGCACAGTTGCTTTCCTGTCACACAGTCAGCACTCAATCCACTTCTGACTACTACATCAAACTGGGAATTTATGCCTCTCAACATTAATGATTTTCTTTTTATCAGTGGCATAATTTGTATGGAATAAAATGTGGAAACATATCCTTTATTTATTAAAACAGGAGTTCAATGTCAGAAGCGAGGAGCAGTCATGCTGAGATTAATACAGAGAGTAATAAAGCTAGGGTAATTTATATTTCCTTAATGAAACCTCAGATTCACTCAGCCAAAATGCATCTGGTATAGAAAACCACTGGCCAGACAGAAACTCAATTTAATGCAATTTAATAAACAAATTCAAAACTAAAACACCAACACTTTCCAACAAGCTAAAAGGAAGAGAATCTGTCAGTTTGGTCTGGTGTAGCCTGTACTACTAAGAAAGAGAAGAGCTTGAAACTAAACCCTTTAGAAGTTAAATCTTGATCTAGGTCTTTTATTCATTAACTGGCCAGTTTTACATGTAACTGCTCACATGAGTGTATAAGAGAAAACAGTCAGGTAAATTGTGCCATGAGTCTCAAAAGTTTAAATCTGTATCCATTCTCACTTACTCTGGAAACCATCTGATTTTCCATACCTCCTTGGCAAAGCTCATGCCACCTTAGGATCTAGGAGTAGAATATGGCGCCATTGTCTATACCAATCAGCCTAAACCCATTCTCTCATCAGAGGCACTGGCTCATGAACGGAAACATGATTTAAGTCTGGCTAATAAGGAAGGTCTGATCTTCTTCCTTGCTGTTCTGAAAGAGCCTCCAGAAATACATCTAATCTCTCCATCTCTCTCACTCTCTCTCTCTGGATGTGGAAGGGACAAGTAGCCTCAGGAATATCTGGTAGACATCTGGACATGAGGTAGAACCAAAAACAGATGAAAGGTGACATGTCACCGTAAAGGCACAGTGGACGGTATCAGAAACAAGACCCACGATACTAACTAACACCAGGCCTCTCAGTCAAAACAATCCTGAAGTTCAAACCAACCCTGAAAGGACCTGCACTCTTCACGTCAAGGAACCAGTAAATCTCCTTTCTTGCTCAAGCTGGATTTTATGTCATTTACAACTGAACGGATTTTTACCTGAAATACCGATCAAACTCTAATGCTAAAGCAAAACTTTTAAAATAGTGCACACTTCCAAGCATGTATGCCCAGATGTATGCATCTGGGTCTCTGGCCTCAAATATTTGTACCTCAAAAGAGTAAGACAACACAAACAATTCTATGGCTCCCACAGTCTTATAGGGAACTCAACATCAATGTTACTCAAGTGTTGTGAGCAATCATCTCCGTGCCGCCTGTAAGAACCTGAACATTCGACTCTAGGGAGCAGTAAACATTTTCCAGATATATCTCCTTCCCTCCCCTGAGTAAGCTAACACTACTTAATCTGTGCTGCTAGGACATACATTCATTTTTCCATGTTAACCAAAATGAAGGAACCCTGGATATTTTATATGACATTACAAAGACCTTGGACTTCAATAGCTTCTTTCTTCTAAGGAGCTCAAAGAGCTTCACAGTCATTTACTGTCAACATTCCCATAATGCAGACAGAAGCAGGTATTCATGCCCCGGGGTCAGCAAGATGGAGCCCTGATGAAGGTCACTAGACACTGGGCAGTTATAGAATGAGGCCAGACTCTCAGGGAATCTGCTCTGTTTTGAAAATAAATCATGTCTAAAACCTGCGTTTGGGGGGGAAGCAAAGTCAGAATAAAATGATTCTCTCGTTCATCATTTCCCCAAGTGCACATAGGCAGATATTCTCCTGTCACTCCTCCTCCCCTCCAAAGACAGGAGAATTCTGTAGTCAAGTAAATCTGAGAAAAACTGGACAAAGATAAACAAGTTTGTTTGCTGGACATTTCAGAACCTTTAATATGCTGATGCACACTATGATGCTTGAGAAGGTTAAAAAGTAAGCATAAATAAGAACTAAGACTGGGGCCTGGCACATATATACGTGCTCAGGAGATGTCACGAAAGAGGCACTAGTAGGTAGGAGTCCAGTATCTGAGGCCATACTGCCTTGGTTAGGATCCCAGCTCTGCCACACAATAGCAGGATAACCTTTCTTCATCTGTGAAATTGGGATCAAAATAATACCTACCTCATAGGATTGGTACATATATAAAGTGCTTAAGGTACACACAGGAAGCCCTCAATAAGTGTTAGGTGCTATGGGTGCTTTGGCAGTTGACGCCCTCCAATTGGATGTTAGAAGGTAGTTTCCCAAATTTACTTGATTACACAACTTTTTTTTTTACATAAAGCATCCTATGACATTATTACCTGGCTGACCTCTGAACTCTAGTTCTTAAATTATATTTAATATCCCTCTTGCTCCTCTAAGAAGATAAAAATCACCCTGGATGTGTCCACCTATCTCTTTCTCTCTTACCCAACCCTCCCAACCCTTACCCGCCCCCCAAATTCCTTTTATCCAGCCTTCAGTAAATGGACATGGTCTCAGGTTGAATGTCCATGCTCAAGCTCAGTTTTCCAAGGTTGAACTTTCTCACTCACTCAAAACCTCAACTTATGAAAAATAAGGAAAGAGAGTCTTCAGGTTCCTAGAGTACTAAGTACGAATTACTTAGTAAAAACTATGATGTGATTTAAGGCGAGGAAAATAAAAAAGACGGTAACAATGTGTACTTCAGTCAGAGAGAATGTAATGTGGTTGTTAAATGCACACATGTGGACACCCAACAGATCAGAGTTCAAGTTCCACTTCTACTTCTTAGTAGTCTCCTGTCTTTGAGATGATTATCTGTAAAATGGAGATTAAAGATGGTGCTTAGCTGATGGGACTATTGCCAATTTAAATACAATAATGCATGGAAGGCACTTACAGTGCCTGGCACAGTGGAAGCATCAATAAATGATCAGCCAGCTACTGCTATTAAATTGTTGCTGCTGCTGCTGCTGTTATTTCAAGACACAAGTGTCCCAGCACATTACCGCCACTCAGCCAGCCAGTCTCAGCCCTCATGAAGAACGCTCAAGCCTTTCTCAGAATAACCCGAATTATACTCAGTGCCACGTCTGTCAGCCCAGCTCTGCAGCCAGGGGTTCTCTGCCAGTGCAAAGCTTTCAGGGAAGAGACACAGCGGGAAGATAAGAGATTTGTACCACTTGGGGAAAAAAAAAAAAATCCAAACGCAGCACGTAGGCAAAAATAACAGACTCTCACTTGTATTAACCAATCCAAACGAACAAAAAACAGTTAGCTGCTGGAGCCCACAGTCCAGGCCAACCTTTCCAGATTGGAATATAGGACGCTTGAGATTGACCTGAGGGTCTCCAAGAGAAAACATACCTTGGATCTGACACTTCAGAAGAAATCACCACCACATTTTCTTAACTTTATAATACTTAAGTTATGATTTTCCTAGGCTAAAAAGATCCTTTTATAAAGAAGAATCTGTCTCTAAAATCATTGTCTGGACTAATATACCTTTAGAAGCATCCATCCAAGTCACCTGGAAAATTCCTAATCTCTTGAAATCCAACTAGTTACTTACCATGGATTAAAGTGGAGACAATCTTGCTAGTTCAGCTTCTCAACAAAGGAATTTCTCTAATATGGGGGAGGAAGGGAGGCAATTCACCTGTCCAGAATACTTTTGGTTAAAAACTTCCTATTTCTAAAAATCCATTAAAACCTCTAGTTTTATGACTGTTTCCTATACTTAGAGACCTCAAAGTCCTCGACACTATACAGTGAGGGAGTCTCTACTGCCTATTCTGAGATCCCAGAAAATCCTCGAAATGATTGCTCAAACAATTCTGATTCCCTTCACTCGTCCCAAAAAGTAGCCTCTAGAAACTTTTTAAATGTCTGCACTAAATTCTGGGATTTATAAAAAGGAAGGATCATAAGTTGCTGAAAAGCACTGATGACAATACCCACTTTTGCAAAGAAAGCCATGGTTCGTCCTGAGAAAAGAACAAACAGCATGTTGTTCCTTCCTGGAGATTTGCTATGAAGAATAGTGGGTATTTAAACACACACAACACATACATACACACACACATACACAACACACACACACACACACACACTCTTCCCCAGTGGCTCCTTTTATATAGACCACAAAGGAAAAGATGGAATTGTGATATTGCTAAAATTAACAAAAGGCTTTCATGAACAATAAAAAATATATGCCATTAGAATAACTCTTGAAATAGTTTTAATATATTTGAGGGAAGGGGAGGAGGAGAAAAGACAGACAAGAGGAAAGTAAACCAAAAGGGGGAAAATTAAATTGAATCTCTATACGCCTGTTGATACATATCAGACCATGGTTCTCAAAGGATGGTATGGCAAAGAATCACAAAGGAGATGAGCAAAATGCAGTTTCCTGGAAACCTCGAAATCAGTAGGGCTGGAGTCCCAGGACCCAGAAATTCATATCTAATGTGCTCCCAGATGATTCTGACACAGGTGACCCTTGGACTACACTTTGTGAAACACTGCTTTTAGACACATGGGGGAACAAAACATGTTCTGGATTATTCAAAACATCCTTTATAGAACCTTACAAATAAGTATAATAAATTATCCCATAGCCCCTGGCAAATACTTCAATTAGAGTAGGGAAATCCTCAATTTTTATTGTGCTGAAAGCAACATAAGCTGACACGCCATTTTAACAAAGGTTCTATGTGGATGTATGTGTGTGTATATATGGGTGCATGTGTGTGTCTGTATACACATATATGTATGTGCTTCTGTATACATATTTGACTAAGTATACTACAGTCAAATAAAGCACCTTATCTTTCTTTTTTCTACCTGCCCAAAATAAACGAATAGTCAAGAATGACCAGGATTTTTAAAAAGATGACTCTAGGGGCTTCCCTGGTGGTTCAGTGGTTGGGAGCCCGTCTGCCGATGCGGGTGGCGCGGGTTCGTGCCCCGGTCCGGGAGGATCCCGCGTGCCGCGGGGCGGCTGTGCCCGTGGGCCATGGCCGCTGGGCCTGTGCGTCCCGAGCCTGTGCTCTGCGGCGGGAGAGGCCGCAGCGGTGGGAGGCCCACGTACCGCAAAAACAAAAAACTTAAAAAGATGACTCTATAATACTGTCTGCAATTTAATCCTGTACAGATGGGCAAGAGAGACAAGAAGCATCCAAGCAAAATATAATTTCTGGCAGGTGAACTTACCCATAATCCGTCAGAGGATACCCAGTCTCTGCTTCCAAACCAGCATTGTTCACACACCTGCAAAAAAACCTATCTATTCACCTGCATGAATTTAATTGGACTATCACTCTGATGGAGAAAGAGAATTCTAGTTGCAACCTGGGCAAGAAGGAACAAAGCAAAAAGGTGTTTTTCGAGAGAACTGGTCTCCTCACTCTTATCATATAGCACACTATACTGAAAGCAGTATACATTAGATGCAAGTAAATTTCCTTATCACTACTAGGAAATTCTCTGGCGATGCTTAAGGCTCTACTCTTACCTATGTCAAGGAAATTAGTTAATTTCTATGTTCTCTTAAGGATCTGTAAAACACACAACTTGAACATAATCCCATTTACCATTTGTAATTTCAAGTAATTCAGATGAACATTCCTAGATTTATTGAAGTAGATAGCAATAAAACCTATGGAAAGCCTGGTGGTTCCTTTGAAAAAGGTTAAGAATCCTGAGAGAAATAAACATAGGTGGAGCATATTTAATCAGGGAATGATATAGAAAAAAAGAAAAGGCCCATGATAAAACAGGCTTTGAATGGTGAACTGTCATATGCAAACATTCCTCTAAAAATATAGGGCACATCCAATGTAATGTTGCTTGGGTTTGGAAATCAGACAGAATTGGATTTGAATCTCAGCCTGCCACTTTATTAGCTATGTGACTATGGGCATGTCATACAACCATACGTGATCTCAGTGTCTGCACCTGTTAAATGGAAGATAAACAGCAACTATATAATAGAACTGCTGTGAAGATAAAATTAGATAATGCATGCAGAGTTCTTAGCACATAATAAGCATTCAATAAATGTTAGCTTATTATTATTCTATTATAAGTGTCAGGCATGTAGGCGTGACACTAATTTAACCTTGGCATCTACTGACTGACAGGGATGATTAAAAAAATAATTTAAGAGCTTATGATGCTACAGGTCAAGGGTCCAAGTAATTCAAAGCGGCTCATGTATTATTAAAAAACCAGCTCCAGGGGCTTCCCTGGTGGCACAGTGGTCAAGAATCCACCTGCCAATGCAGGGGACACAGGTTTGTGCCCTGGTCTGGGAAGATCCCACACGCTGCGGAGCAACTAAGCCCATGCGCCACAACTACTGGGCCTGCACTCTAGAGCCCGCGAGCCACAGCTACTGAAGCCCACGTGCCTAGAGCCCGTGCTCTGCAACAGGAGAAGCCACCACAATGAGAAGCCCGCCCACCACAATGAAGAGTAGCCCCCACTCGCCGAAACTAGAGAAAGCCCACGTGCAGCAATGAAGACCTAACGCAGCCATAAATAAATAAATAAATAAATAACCAGCTCCACAAACACCTCTCTAAATTATTATAGCAGGCTGAGGTCCTTACAGGGCAAGTCCTCTGTGTAGGGCCACTTGGACTGAGCGGTACACAATGCCAGGACCTGCCATTCCTAAACCACGATCTGAAAATACCCCTTATATGGGTTGAATTGTGTGCCCCCCCCAAATTTTTATGTTGAAGGCTCAACCTCCAATACCTCAGAATGGGACCTTATTTGGAAATAGGATCATTACAGATACAATTAGTTAAGGTGAAGACATACTGGAGTAGAACAGGCCCCTAATCCAATATGACTGGTGTCCTTAAGAAAAGGGGAAATTTGAACAGAGAGAAGCCGTGTGAAGACTGGAGTTATGTCGCCACAAGCTAAGGAACCACCAGAAGACAGGAGGGAGGCCTGGAATAGATTCCTCCCTAGATCTTTCAGAGGGAGCACAGCCCTACTGACACCTTGATTCCAGACTTACAGCTTCCACAACTGTAAGACAATACATTTCTGTTGTTCAAGCCACTCCATTTGTGGTACTTTTTTTTGGCAGCCCTCACAAACTAATAAACCCTGTGAAGTCGGGCAATGCGGCAGACCTATCTGAAGTCCACCAACCGCCTTCCAGAAACGTTGATCCCCAAATCCCCAGCATAACGAACAGTGCTACTGTCTGTTCCAAATGAACTTAAATGCCCATCAATTGGACAGGCAATGCCCATCAATTGGACAGGCAATCTATTCTGTATGTTTCAGAAACAGAGTTCAGTAAAACGGGAGCAAGTACATTCTGGAGACGACCCATCAAACACTCAGCAACATATACCATCCCTACTGTGTTGCTGCCGCTGGAATTCAGGAGGATGAACAGCAGAATGCTCAGCCTAATGTCTGCCAAGACCAGTTGCTGTGGCCAAAAGGTATACTGGTTGCTTGGGAGCAGAGGACTGTTCAAACACAAAGCTTCCACCTTTACTGATTTGTCTAAGCAGTGCTTCCAGAAGTTTTCTGGGTGTCAAAATCGAATGAGAATTTGACTAGAGCCAATGGCCCTCAACTGGAAAAATACTTTACCCCAACATGTGCACACATGTTCAAGGGTCTAAACAGGGCCAGCGTGGTGGGCATGTGACATGCAGTGCATTGGGCCTGGGCTTGGTTTCATGCTCTGCTGTCAGCATCTTGAAATTCTTACTTTTTAAGTAAGGGGTCCCACATTTTCATTTTGTACTGGGCCCTGCAAATTATGTAGCTGGTTCTAGGAATACTTAGGAATACAAAAGTGCCATAATAATGGACAGCTGCACCTGTTTGGGGCCAGTAAAGACTTGGGATTCTTATTCGACAGACTTTATTTGAGGGCTTCCTTCTTGAAAGGATACATGATTAGGGATCCAACATTAATTAATAACCTGGTCACATATTTGAAAAACACACTCACCAAAACCAGAATCAATCTGTCTCATCACTTAATAGTATTATTATTTTTAAAGGACTAGAAAGCAAATAACTACAAATGAGTTATGTTTCCAAAGGACATCATTGTATTGAAAATTAAATTCTCTCCAGAGTCACAGACAGCATAAAAAAACTTAGCAGCAGACACTTCTCAAAAACTTCAGAGTAACATGGGCTGGTAAGAATTTGCCCTGCCTTCCCAACTTATCTTGATCAACAATGTCACCAATATCCGGACACCTAGACTTGAGTTGTAGGTAGTCTCCAGAGACTGTAGTCAATGAACCAAACAGGTCTCCCAGTATTCATGCCCTTCTGTAGTTTTCTCCCGCAATGAATCTGGGCTGGCCTGTGACTTGCATTAAGCAACAGAAGGTGGCAAGAGTGATGCTTTGGCAATTCTGGACCCAGCTTCAAGGAGACTGTTAGCTTCCTTCCACCTACTCCCTCCTGGAACATTCACTCTGGAGATCTCTGAGCCACCATATAAGATACCAAGTTAGCCTGCTAGAGAGACCACAGGGAGATGCCATCAGAGCCCTGAAACTACATGGAGGAAGACAAAATCCCAGTTATATCAGGGCCCACGACAGATCTCCAGAGTTCTCCAGCCCTGGCCATCATCTACCTACAACTCTACCTTTATGAGGGATCCCAAGCAAGACCAGCAGAAGAATTGCCCAGGTGAGCCCAGTCAACCCTGAGAACAGAGAGAATTAATAAAACAGTTATGTTTTTTTTTAACTTTTTATTTTATATTGGGGTATAGCCAATGAACAATGTTGTGCTAATTTCAAGTACACAGCAAAGCAACTCAGCCATACATATACATGTAAAAACAGTTATGGTTTTAAGCTACTAAGTTTGGGGTGATTTTGTTACACAGCAGTGGATAACTGAAATAAACCCTAAACATTCCTGAAATAAGCTCTAAACATTCCACGGAGAAAAGAGAGCCTAGGAACTGGCAATAATGAAGTGAACCAAGCCCACAGATGAGTGCTGATTAGCGTGCATCTTTTTTTTGTTTAAGTTGTACTACGTAACATTGAAAAATTGGGAGATCTCACATAAAAATCTAGATTGCTGGCTTCTGAGAAACCAGAACACGCACCACACTGGATCTACATTCCCACATGGTCATAACCAGCAGCAACAGAATAGCAGTTACCCCATCTAAAAAGGGCTCACTGTCCTGTCCAGTGCAACACAGCTTCACCGGGCCCACCTCCCCTCAATCACAGTGCCTGGTCTCTGTCAGATCATCTTTTAACCCGAGGTTTAGCAGAGTGATAGACACACAACTGGTGCTCAATACCTATTTACTGAGCAATTGCACTAAGCATCAAATGCTCTTATCACTCCCACATGATTGCCAAATCCTGTACTGACTACCTTGGCTATCCTTTCCCATCCAATCCTATCACCATGGTCTTCATGTCCTCTCTTAGATCATTGCAAGAAGCTCCAAAGGGTCTCCTAGCCTCCAGGCTGTACCTCCAATCCATTCCAGTCCATCCCCACTAGGATCACCCATTTAAAACACAGATTCGGGCATATTGTGGACTCCTCTCAAAAGTCTTCAGTGGATTTCTGGCTATGATATTGTACTAGATGGTACCATTGGGGGAAATGGGGCAAGTACTTGGGATCTCTGGGTATTATTTCTTGAAACCATGTGTTTTAGGAATCTACCATTATCTCAAATACAAAGTTTAATTTTTAAAATCTATGTAAGTTTTAAATGTACATATTCATTGACCCATAATTATATCCACTTCTATCAAAACTGAATTTGTACGAATTTAAGTGTCTTCAGTTGCTCCTGTCACCTGTGAAACAAAGTCCACACTCACTCAGCCAGACTTTCAAGGCTCTCCTCGTTTTGTCCTCTATTAAAAACAATAAATCTCTGGAATCCTCAAACATACCCTGCATGTGCTCAGCCTGGGGCCATCCTCCATCACCCAAAACCCTCATGGGTTTACAGCATTCTCCAATATGGGGTTCAAACCCTCTCTTCCCAAAAGCCTTCTTAAAGTCTCCCAGCAGAAATTAATCTCTCCTTATCCTACACCCTCTTGGATTTTACTTACATCTTCAGTGTGCCCCAGCCACCCTTGTTGCAGAGGTATTTTCCTATATGTATGTGATAGGGACCATAAAACTATCGCCTGCTCTCATCCCAATTTCATAGAATCAACCAGTTCAGAGACGTTAAATTATATTCCCAAGATCGCACAGCATAGTGGTAGGCTTGAGATGCCTCTTTCCAAAATCTCTGCTCCTCTGCTCTACCTCAGGGGCTGAAAAATTATTTATCTTCAGAACCACTCTTAGCTAAAACAGTCACTGAGAGAATTCTGCATATATTAGGTGGGGAGACTCTCTTGAATTAAACTGGAATAGAGGACAAATATTTGCATCTTACGATACCCTGAATAACATTACCTTCAAAAACAGTGAACAAATATTTCCTCTCTCTAGTTTTAAACACAGCATAATTATATCCTTCACAGATACAAAAGTCATAGTAAAGGGGATGACATTTTCCATCCCTGCTTTTACATGCATATCAGTAAGTGAACACCAAATGGAATTCTCCTCATTTGCTCTAATCCCAAAGGGATCCACTGAGAGAGAGCTTATGGATATGGAAGATTTGGAATAAATTTGAAAAAAATGTCTTCTGCAGGTTGAGAATTTTAATCAGACAGGGGAAACTCTGGGTTTAATATATTTTAAAGACAATTCAGAGTTATATGTGTTTGAAGGTAACAAACAAAAATACAGTTGAAGTTTAAACACACCTCATAATTTACATGTTAATAGGAAATGATAGCTTGGGGCTGACTACAGAGTTAAGAGAAAACATAACCATTGAAAGCTCTCATCCATGTGATTAAATTCCTCTATGCCCTCAAACATTTCATATGCCTTCATCCCTTACCAGAAACGTGGCTGAGGCAAACCAGGCGACTACTTGCATACAGAAGTTACACTTCCTTTGCTTCCTACTAACAGAACCATAATTTGTTCAGGACAGCAAGGTACCCAGTGAAGAGCTGCCATCTGACACAGTTCTAGCCAATGAGATGCAAGGAGACACCTACAGGGGGTTTCTAGAAAGACTTTGTGTTTTCCTGCTACAGGTCTTACCCTCTTATTTTTCCCCTCCTCTTAAAGCAGATGTAATGCCTGGAGGAGCAGCAGCCGTCTTGCAGCCACAAGGTAAAAAGCATCAGAAATAAGCCAAGACAAATCACTGCAAGGATGGTTCTGACATCATGGAACCACTAAAAGAATGCCAGTGGTCACGCAGCCCTGTGCTTCTTGTATGGGAGACAAATGGACCCCCATCTGTTTAGGCAACTGTTAGTTGGCTATTGAGTTTCATGCATGAAAATGTAAACCTGACTGAAACACAAACTCTACCCCCAGAATCGTGCCTGCCCTAAAGCTCTCTCAGGTGACAGCTGTTCCACCTCACACCCCATGTACAAAGAAGAACTAATATGCACCATCCCCAACCTGTTTCCCTTCCAAGCGCTCCATCTCTGTAAACAGCACTATTGTTCTACCACCTGCCCACGTGAGAAATCTAAAAGCCATCCTTCCTGCCTCACTATCTCTCCACTTTAAGTCCAACCAATCACCCAGGGCTGTGCTTCCTCATCCCCAATATTTCTCAGTCCCATCCATCTCTACAACCACTGTGCAAGTCCAGGAGGGCATCATCTCCTACCTGCACTGCTCCTCATTGGTCTTGTTTGCCACCACCTTCTGCAATCCATTCTCTGTGCCCCTGCCACAGCGATATTTCAGAAACACAAACAGGATCCTCTGGCTCCTATTTAAAACTTTTCCATGCTTCTTATTGGCCTTTGAATAAAGCCCACCCTCCTAATCATGGCTGAAAAGGTCCTCCATTGACACTGAACTCAAATTAACTTTCTCTCCAAGCTCCAGCCTTCAAACCAACCCACATCTCAGCAGATATCTGCACATACCTGCAGGAAGTTCTCCCACATATTTTTGATTGAATAGCTTTACTCATCCTTCCAGAACATATAATCTAGGAATTCCATCAGCACTTCCATATTTTGAATTGTGAGTTTCTACAACCTAGGTACGACCATTTGCACACGCAATGGCTCAGTGCAAGTTCCCACCTTCCATTAAAACACAGGGGATTCCCGGGTCAATCACAAGACAAAACCCTGCTTTTCTCAAACGCCATTTATAGCTCTGGATTACAATCGCTGTTGTTGCTTCCCTAACCTTTTTGCTTTTTTTCTCCTTTTAAAAAAGGGAAGTTGAACTTAAAGATATATTGCAAAACAACATAAAGGTTTAAATAGGGATACTGTAGACCCAGTGACCCAGATGACTGAAGTGGAAAATGTTACTAACACTGGAATCAGTGCTTATCCATTTCCGGTGATGTGTGGTTATGATGCATGGTTGTTAGTCCTAAATGAGATTTAACAGCAGAAATTCAAACAATGTCAAAACTTCATAAACACAATGCCAGTTAAGATACGAAATAGACACAGACTTGATTTAAACATGGTTCACGTGACAGCTTTTTTTTTTTTTTTTGGGGGGGGGAAAGTTTAGCTCCTGACGTTTCCTATGAGTCATTTTCCATGAATATAAAACTGTCCACCTAACATTGACCCTGACTAACTTTGATCTTTTGTAACACAGAAAATTGTAAATGCATGATCATAAGGCTTTCACTGGGTATTTTCAATTTGCTGAAATAGCTCCATTTATAAAAATATATCAACTGTAACAACGGACCTCAACATCAATTTCCACCCATTAATCATGTTGATTTCCAAAGAGGGTTTGTGGAATCCATCTTAGAATATACATTCTATGTAAGACAGAGACATATTATCAGTAAAATTTTTTAAACGGAAACAATCCTAGTGATGGTAATAACAATGACAACAGAAGTCTTTGCTGTAGCTATGACTTACTGAGTATTTTCCATGGTCCAGGCCCTATGCTAAGCACTATACATATGCATTATCTCACTGAACTCTCACAGAACCTGGCACGACAACTAGAATCATCCCCATATTACAAAAAGAAGAAACTGAGGCTAAAAGAAGTTAGCAATTTCTTCATGGTCACACATCTCGTACATGATGGAAACTGATTTATGATCCCAGACCATCCCTCTGCAGAACCCAGGCTTCTTAATCACAAGTGCAAATATCCACATAGCATTTATCATGTACCAGGATTTGACAAACACTCAGTTAATCTTCACAACAACCCTACATAGCAGGTATTATTACTATTCTCATTTTACATATGAGGAAACTCCAACATGGAAAGGTCAAGTTACTAGGTCAAAATGGTCCAGAGGATAAGCTGCAGATCCAGGATGTACCCCCAGGCCAGCACCTCCAGAGTATGTACCTTTAAACTACCGCCCTATCCACTGTACTATCCCCCAAGTAATAACATCTCTAGGGCATTTATCATGTGCTGGGCATTGTGAAACTTTCCATACATTACCTCATGAAATCCTCGAATAACTCTGAAGTAGGTGGTATTTTTATCTCCACTTTACAGATGGAGGGTCTGTGGCTCAGAGAAGTTAAGTCAGTTGCCCAGGGTCACACAGCCAAGTGCCACATTGGAAAATATAAAGAGCAACAGTTGGGTTTCGCTCCCTACCTCCCCAAATCTTTTCCTGAGGCATGAGTGGCTGGGAAACAATATGCATCAGACTTTCCACCTCTGTAAAACCATTCAGTTCATGTAATTTAGGGTGTGACTATTCATAGATACCTTTCAACTAATCTCCTGGGAGCCAGTGCAACCACAATGCACACTTCAGAACAATGTATGCTTTCTCTATAAGAAACACGCCAACCCATCTGTGCAATATGAACACTTAGGACAATTTAGTTTTAAAAAGAAAGTCCACTGTTGTTGCTTTTCTTTTTCATACACAGTATGGAACTTTACTCTTTCTTCTAGAGAAAGTACCTCTCAGTTTTCTACTCCTATCCACTTAAAAGTCCCATTATTTAAACCCAAACAAATCTCTCCAAAAAGGCATTATGAATCTTGTTAAGAAAAAGCAATTGTTTCTTTATTCATTTTTAATAAAAAGAAAGGAGTACGATCTAAAAAAGAATTAAAGCTTATTTCTGGAAACAGTATTAAGAAATAAAAAATGCAACTACAGCAAAATAAATTGATAAATCAAAGCCTAACATGTCAGGCCCACACCAACTAAAGAATGCTGATTGGTGTGTGTCACTGGGTTTTGGTTTTTGCAGAGACAACTTTAATAGAATTCCACAAGGCCACAGAGTCACACGGAGACAATAATCACATCTTCAGCATCCACAATAATATACAAAGTCAGTAACAGTTGTTACCCTTGGCCAGGATAGGCACAGACATTTAATATGAAGAGACAAGAGAAAATGCAGAGTCTGCCTTTTAATCATTCTTTCATTTACAGACTCATTTAATCAACAAATATTTATACAGTGTCTATCCATGGGCTAATCTCTGGGAACACAATGATGAAAGAAAGAGCCACACTCTCTGACTTCATGGAGTTGGGAGACAGACAGTGAAGACACAGATGCATGTAGGATAATTATATAAGCAATTGAGTATGTAAGTAACTAGTATGAAGGAAAAGATCAGGAAACCATAAAAGAATAGCACAGCAAGCTAATTCAGATGAGGGGGCAAGGAGCAACCTTTAAATTGAGACTGAAAGATGGAGTAGATAGTAGACAAAAGAGTGCTCAGAAAGCATTCAAGATGGCAGAAAGAATGTGGGCAAAGGCCTAAGGTAGAAAAGAATTAAAAGGAGGCAATGCCATGGGAGTCAAGAACTCCTGGCTCTACTTCCAGCTCAACCACTAACCTGGGAATGTCCTTCACCTTTCTAGGCCTCAGTTTCCCCTCTAGTTCCAACAGTGTTCACTGGCACAGTCAATGGCCTCCTACGTGTTGCCACAAGGACAGCTTAGGTGCTAAAGGGCTGGCCTCATTCTTCTCAGAGTCGTGGCAGCGGGAACCATACTAACTCCCACTAGCAGCAGTGCCTCCAGCACCCCACTTCCCAAAACATGCCAGGAGACTCAGTGGAAGGGCCAGTCTAGCCAAGTGGCAGCCCTGCTACCTCCTGGGAAGCTGTGTCCAGAATCATCAACCTGGAAACTTATGACATCTCTAGGCTGCCCAAGACAAGGTCAGTTAATAGAACATGAGGAATACATTATGTCAGTGGGTAAGATGACTGGAGCTCCAAATGGCTCCTGACAAAAGAGTTCACATGGAAGGCCTGAGATGAGGCAAAGGTAGGGCAATACTTCTCCACAAGGGAGACAGAGGAACTGACCAGCCGTGCACCACCCAGGGGCACCAGTCTGTATGGGGCACTGAAACATCAAAAGAAGCAGAAGAGGGCTTCCCTCGTGGCGCAGTGGTTGAGAGTCCGCCTGCCGATACAGGGGACACGGGTTCGTGCCCCGGTCCAGGAGGATCCCACATGCCGCGGAGAGGCTGGGCCCGTGAGCCATGGCCACTGAGCCTGCGCGTCCAGAGCCTGTGCTCTGCAACGGGAGAGGCCACAACAGTGAGAGGCCCCCGCATACTGCAAAAAAAAAAAAAAAAAAAAAAAAAAAAAAAAAAAGAAGCAGAAGAAATATTCTGATGGAAGGGAGAGGATTGAGATGCCCAAAGGACATTCTCAAGTAATAAAAGAGGGTCCCTACACTGCCTCCTGAAGAGGGTTAATTGCAGGACCTTGATGTACTAAACACTGTGATGCAAGTTTGGGGCAGAACCAAATTGCTCGGGGCTGTAGAAGAGAGGCTGCCGCGCTCCTGACACCTCACACCTTGCACAGCGCTAGGTCTAAATGGATGGTGCATACTTAAACAACACTGGTGTGAAAGTTCACCTGATTAATCTGCCTAGGACTCCCATGGGCCTCAGGCTGGCCATGACTTCCTGCCCTATTTCCTGCCATGAACACTGCCTTGTGTGGTACTTTCTTAACCAGACCTGTCTCCTCCTACTCAACTCCTTGAGGGCAGAAGCTGTTTCTTGTTTACCACTCTACCCCAGTTGATAGCTCACTGTAGCAGTGAGCTATCGATAAATTAGCTCTATGTCATATAATCAAAAACTAGTATTAAGGCTATAAGACAAAAGCTTTATAATCTGTGTTGATGTAGACCAATAAGTCTGCGAGCAACCTTTAACATCAATACATAAAATTACTTCATAGTTCGCAAGGTCTTCAGTGTGAGATGTTTATGGAAAATTACAAAAAATTAAAGTGCAGTATGAGACTTCATACACCTGAGGTCCTGCTCTGAATACACACAGAAATGAAATCAGCTCCAAATATGAAATACTCAAACACACTGAGATTTGGTGGGGGGGAAATCAGTGAATGCAGAGAGGCCATATCAAAAAACCCTGGAAGGTCATTTAAAATTATCTACTCCACTAGCTTTGCTTTATAAGGTGGAAAAAAATTGAAGCTCAGAATGCTGAACTAATATGCCTCTACCTGATGACAAAACCATGACTTAAACGATCTCCAAGTTTTAGATCATTGTTTTCCCCACCACACTGGGCTGCCACCTGAATTAATCACATCATGTTACTCCTGTAATTGGAAATCCGCAAAGGCTCTCCATTTTTCCTGAGTAAATGGCAAAGTGTGTACAAACCCCTACAGTGTTTTCCTCCATTTGCATCCCATTGCTTTTCATGCCTTTTCTACCACTTATCCCTTTGCTCAGCCTGTCCCAGCCACTGTGGTAATTGCGCTGTTCTTGAATCAGGCACACTCCTGCCCAGGGCCTATGTCCTAATCCTTCCCTCCATCTGCTGAGCCTTTCCCCCCAATACTGGCATGATCCACTCTCTCATCTCCTTCAGATTTTCCCTCCAATGTCATTTTCTCAGTGAGGCCTTCCTTGTCCACTCAATTTTAAGTTACATGTCACCCCAAACCCATCCATGCTTTATTTTCTCTATAGCACGCATTGCCATTTAACATACTGTATATGTTACTTACTTATATATTTATTTCTACAACTCTCTCCTTCCCCACCATGTAAGCTCAATGAATACAAGGATTCTCAACCATCTGGTTCACTGCTCTGTTCTTTGAACCTAGATGAATGCCTAGCCCACATTAAAACCTCGTAAATATAAGCTGAATAACTGGTTATATGGATTGATGGATGGAGTTCAAAAGTGGCTCAAATCCAGAGAATTTAAGAGCTGTGAAATGTCTGACAGAGTCTGGCAGCCCCTGGGAAACAGCCTGTGGCCTGGGTGTCATCTACCATCACTATGTGCCCACTCCAGAACTGGCATTCACTGATACTCTGGGTGAAAGACAGTAAACTAAGGAATGAAGTGACGTGAAGACTTGTCAAAGCAATCCTGTTTGAGACTTCATGACTCTCGGTTAGAGAGGCAACTAGCAAGCCAATATTTTTTATCAGCAACAAGATGCCTCTTACATGTCCAGATGCAGAAATCACTTCTGAATTGCTTCCCTGTGCCCTTCAGCTTAAGTAGAAGGGGATGGTTTGCTCAGATTGGACATCCCAAAAAAGAGACAAGATTTCAAAAACTTTTCAAAAACTGGCATGAACCCACATTTGCTATGAAGCCTGAATGGCTGGCACAGCTGAACCTCCATGCATCATTCTAAACATAAAACACCAAGCTTCAATTATATCTTAATGACAGATACATAAAGGAAGATACTAAGAATAGCCAAAAACAAGGCAGTAGGAACCAAGGGCAGATATTAAAACTATGTAATATTTGGCCCAGTCATCAAGGAAAAAACAACAACAACAACATTCAGACAGACCCAAACTAACATAAGCAGTTTATGGTCTTTCAGGTCTAAGAACCCAATGAAGGTTTGCATCCAGGTTATATCTCACCCCACCAGCACCTGAAATAGCAAAAACATCCACAAAGAGCTACCTGTCTGAACTTGAAAGACACAAGCTAGTCCTAATTTACAAACAGGAAATACCAGGGACCTCTAAATGCCTTGCTAATTTCTAGTCTAATTTAGACCTTGACAGCCCAATAAATAGACAAATTGAAAACTAGAGTTTTCCATTCCCACGATCAGTGGTCCCTCCCATGCAACTGACATTCTACTCAATCCAATGCTCCTCATGACACGCCTTATTATCTGTTGACCAGTGTGAACTCCCTGTTACATTTTAATTCATTTCCTGGAGAATTTGGGGTGATCTCTACAAGTTCCAAATGCTGGAGCCAAATGCTGTTGAAAAATATTCTAGCATTTACTGCAATGGCAACTCTTACTTTCCAGTACTCCACATTTCCATAACTAAATCTAAGATGGGGATAGCTCTTCTCTTAAACCTACAACGGCTGAAGCAGATGTTTGTGTATTATATGCCATCCGTAGGAACCTCCCCACTTGCTAATAGCACCCAGCTGGAGAATCATTTGGGACCATTCAAAACTATTAAGGCTATCAACTCTGACTTGGGTCAAGTCTAATAAACAAGTGTCATCCCAAAAGGAAATGAGTTAAGCTAGCCTTCAAAGTCATTTAAGCAAATATTCCCATGGTCAGAGTACCTCACAAAAAGCCTCTCATTAAATTCTTCTGCTGTTGATTATGCCCAATTTAAATCAGAGATCACTGGAAATGTTCATTTCAGGAAAAACCCACATTTCAATGGAGTGACTTTCAGTGGGTTTGAAGTGACTAACGGAGAGTCTCTGAAGGTTGTCCAGGTCTCTCGGGCCACCTCACACATAGCAAGAGCAGGTGCATGAAAAAATATATAGGAAGCCAGCATGGAATGAGCCCAGCTCCCCCTATATAAAGTCAAGTTCCTGATCTGGAAATTCTGGACCATGAACAGTCACACAGGAGAGAAGAGGTCACAGCCAGTGATGGTGCTATGTATATTTTTGTCAGGTCTAAATAACATATTCATTTCAAAACGTGGCCGCCTTCAGGCTAAGACTACACCTAGAACACTTCATTTCCCCAATGAAATCATTCTCATCTTTGAAAAATTCTCTCCAATACGACCCTCCAAGAAGCCCTTCTTAACAATTTTCTTTTTTTTTTTTTTTTGCGGTACGCGGGCCTCTCACTGTTGGGGCCCCTCCCGCTGCAGAGCACAGGCTCCGGACACGCAGGCCCAGCGGCCATGGCTAACGGGCCTAGCCGCTCCACGGCATGTGGGATCCTCCCGGACCGGGGCACGAACCCGTGTCCCCTGCATCGGCAGGCGGACTTTCAACCACTGCGCCACCAGGGAAGCTCTTCTTAATACAGTGTAATCCATTCCTACTCCATCTGTTCTTCAGATTTAATCACTTCCTACATTCAGCCATCTGGGACCTGGCTTTACTTGCCTTAGACCCTGACTTTATTTCTTTTGTCTTGTGTCATAATGGTTTCTTGCTTTACTGTTCCACTTAACACTAAGGATTTGGGGGACCAGAACTATCCTTTCAATTCCTCTCTAGGTCTATGCAGTTGCTTCACACCCAAAAGATACTCTAAATAAATACTGGTTGAATGGAAAGAATCTCATTCTTAAATTTAATTCTCTCAACGTCTACAACTAGTCTAACAGCTTAAGAACCAAACCTACTTAAAAATTAACTTAAGTTTTAAGTACAATGAAATCACTCTAAGTAATTAACCTAACCACTCGATGTGTTTATTTTCCTAGTTTGGAAAAACAGGCAACCCTAGATAGGCAACTCTAAGAATAATGAGGTAATTTCCTTCAAAGATGATGAGATTTTCAGGATTCTCTGGAATGCACACCTCCCCATTAATGTGTCATTATTAATACCCAGTTCACTTTGGGTAGAAATGACACTAGAGTACTTCAGAATTTTCAAGCAACTCCTCATTACATAGTACTCAGGTGTCAACATAATCTCAGGGTGATGGTCCCACTGCTCACAATGAATTAGGAGACATATTTACTAGAGATACTAGGAAATGTCCCATCAAATTTGTGTGACTATTTCTATGCTCATGTTCCAAGGATTTCATTCACTGTGTTTGCATAAGCATCCACATACCTCTCAGTGAGTTAAAAAAAAAAAAGGATCAGAGGGTAAAGAGGTATTACCCCAAAACTAGGATTGCCAGATCTAACAAATAAAAATATAGAATGCCCAGTCAAATGTAAATTCAGATGATCAAAGAATAATTTTTTAGTATAAGCACCCCATGAAATATTTGAGGCATGTATTTTCTAGTATAACTAAAAAATTATTCTTTGTGTGCAATTCAAACTTATCTGGACATCCAGTATTTTATCTGGCAACCCTACTCCAAACCCAGAAATTGTATTAAAAAAAGAAAAAAGAAAAGAAAGCACAGAGCAATGAATGCATTTTGTGAACGTTTAATTTTCAGAAAAAATACAATAAGTCACCTACAGCATTATAGAACATTTCAGAAAGCTCGATATAATGACTGCAAGAAAAACAGAAAGTGAAGCACACTGAGTACTAAACTATGTGCTGGGTACTATTCCAAACCCTTATCTCATTTAATTCTTACTCCATCCTCATGAGGTAGGAACTATTATTATTACTATTACTATTAATATTATTATCAAAGATACAAGGTGAACAAGTTACGCAATGTCACAGCCTAGTAGAGGGTCAAACCCAGGCAGGTTTAACAAAGGGCTTAACGTGCTTAACGGCTACCACATTTTACAGGTGAAGAAATTGAGAATCTCAGCATTTTTGCCCAGACAGCTGCTCATCAATGCAGCTGGGATTCAAACCTAGGAGAGTCTGAATCCAGAGTCTTGGTCCCAACAATACACCACCTCTCCAAGTCATGCAAAATGGGGAAAGTCCCTTTCCCACCTAAACCAGCTGCGATTACCGTGGTCATAAGTCAGAATGCTTCATCTTCAAAGAACACTGCTTGAACCTAGAAGAGCCTCCTCGGAATTCTTATCAGATCCATCCAGCTGAATGTTGACCCCTTGTAATCTAAAGGTTATCCTGAGTTAGATGGGGAATGTGGAGAAGAGATCTATTTGGGGGAAGAATTTGTTGTTGCTGTCATTTCTGTACCAAAACATCTCTTTCAAATAAACCACTTATCTGATGCCTACCAGTCTTGCTGCCTGGAGACAAATTCTTCTTCCTGCACATGAATCCCAAACACTGGCTATAACCTGGAACACAGACAGGAAGGCCAATTTGAACCAGCCACCAAAGCCACCTTCAAGATCCAATTATGTGTGAAAAGATCTCAAGAGCTAAGATTTTTCTGCTTGGATCTGGAAGTAAACAACCAGCATTACTGCATGTAAAACATCAGAGTTCAGAAAATATCAGAAGCTGTCCAGAACTTTACCTGGAGCAGACTTGCCTATGGGAACCCTCATATGCGTTATTTTAGGTGTTTGTCTACCTCTGGAATGAAGACAGATGCCTTCAATCAGAGAGAGAGAGAGAGAGAGAGAGAGAATGAGAGGGAGTGTGTGTTTAAGCATGTGCAATACAAGGCATATACAATACAATGCTTACCTAACTTTCCCCTCAAAATTTCCTATAGGGAGCAGAAAGCATGTTGCTAAGAACATGAGTTAGCTGCAAGAAAAGGAGGGGGTTGTCTGTGGATAAAATGTACACGAAGAATTTTTCTCATGTAACTCATAACTATGTAGTAATCTATAACTGTCTGAATACTTGACTGTGTCTCCCATGAGAATATAGGCTTCTTGAGAGCAGGGGCCGTATCTGTTGTATTCACCATTGTGCTTCACAGGTGTATGGTACAAAACAGGCACCCAGTGATAGGATGAATGAATGAATGAGCAACCACTACTGCCACCAGTAAGCAGTGTGCACACAATCTTACTTTTGGCCTCACTGCCCTTAAAATCTATAACCAAGACTTGTATCCTCTTGCAATCCCAACCTCCCTGCAGGGCTGAATAGTGCATATGTATCATCATTTCTCACAAAGACTATTAAGCTGGCACCCGCCTAACTGGCCTCTGTGACACTAGACCTTGGTCATCTTCCAATCTGTTCTTCATTCGGCAGCCAGAGTACTATTCCTCTGCTTAAATCCGGCCATGCTCCCTGGTGCTCCAGCCACATTCAAAAGCTTACACTGTCCCAAAGGCACCATACTTGTGCTGTACTTCCAAGGCTCCCACCTACCCCGAAGGCTCTCCTCTCATTTGCTTGGCAATCATCTTTCGATAATGAACTCAAACTTTATTTTTCTATAAGACTTTACTCTTCCCTTCTCCCCTCAGAGGAACCAACCCCTCCATCTTTTGTCCCTAAAGGTGTAACTACAGACCTAGCATCACATTCATGTCACTGTGAGTTACAAGAAGGCAGAGCCCATGTATCATGGACTGGCCATTTTATCACTAGCACAGTGTCTGGCATGTAGTAGGTGTTGAATAATCCCTTCCTTGATGGACAAGTGAGTTTTGGAAAATAAAAGTGGAAAACTTTAGTAAGCTAATCATTTCTTGATCTCTTACTGTGCTAGAGGAATACTGTCTATATTTATCTGCTAAGTCTACCAGAAAAATTAATGAAAGGAGGGACAATGGTGTGTCCTGTTGTTGTTGCTATTGTGAACACCTGCTGAGCAACAGACTTCATAGAATATTGCCTACTTGTAATTGGGTTTTAGGTTATCAAAAACAAAAGGACCCAAAATCAAGGAACCATGGTAAGGGACCTCAGAAAGAAGATACTTCTGAGATAGCAAATAAGTTTTGCCTCTATTGTCCATGGTGAGACGTGGAAGCCTGGAGCAATGAATTCAAAAGGGCCCAAGGCTCCTCCCGGGTTTACACAACAAAGGGAGATGACTGTAGACAATATCTACAGTGGTGTAGCCGGGGGAAGAGGCAGTAGATACTACCACGCAGTCACCTTGATCTAGTCCTTCCCCTTCACTGGACATAAGAGGAGACACAGACCTCAGAAATGTCTAGCTGAGGATCACATGATTAGTGAGTGGCAGAGCTGGCCAATACGTGCATTCATTCAACATTTACTGAGTGAGTATTAGGTCCTGCATGGTGCCATCTGCTGAGATAAAACGATGAACAAAAATATTCATGGTCATCAACCTAGTGAAATTCAGTTTCCTCGATGCCTAATCCATAGCTCCTCCTACTACCTCAATAATGTCTCCAACTCCCACCTCCCCACTATAAAACTCCCATTTTATTATATGTAGTGACATTGCCCAGAAAAATATAAAAATTCTTTTAAAAAAAATACCTAATTCCGGGCTTCCCTGGTGGCGCAGTGGTTGAGAGTCCGCCTGCCGATGCAGGGGACACAGGTTCATGCCCCAGTCCGGGAAGATCCCACATGCCGCGGAGCGGCTGGGCCCGTGAGCCATGGCCGCTGAGCCTGCGCGTCCGGAGCCTGTGCTCCGCAACGGCAGAGGCCACAAGAGGCCCACATACCGCAAAAAAACAAAAAACAAAAAACCTAATTCCAAACAATTCAACCAATTCATAACTATTCTTTCTCCCCCCACATTCTATTTATCCAAACTTTTAAAAACTCACATTTAAGCAATAACTCCACAGTGATATTTGAAATTTTTTTCAGATAGCTATATCATTCCCAAATCTTATCATCAAAGAATTTATCACAATGTTAGAAGGAAGTGTTAGCTAAGCTTATAGAGACCCTATAGTTCACATTTTCCAGAGGTTGAACAATCATCTTTATAGTGAGGAACTCAAACGAGTGCTTAATAGTTCTTACAGCAAGGAAATTCTGTTTTTAAACCTAATCCGAATCTTACCACTAAAAGTTAAACTAAATTCACTGTATCATCAAAGACAACAGAAAAGAACCAGTCACCATCTTACATCAAATAGTGGAGTACATATACTTTTGGTCTGCAATTATTCAATTTCATCTTTTTCTCTTTAACAATGAGAAAAAGGGCTTCCGTGGTGGCACAGGGGTTGGGAGTCCGCCTGCCAATGCAGGGGACGCGTGTTCGAGCCCTGGTCAGGGAAGATCCCACATGCCACGGAGCAACAAAGCCTGTGCGCCACAGCTGCTGAGCCTGCGCCCTAGAGCCCGTGCTCCACAACAGGAGAGGCCACCGCAATGAGCACCGCAGCGAAGAGAGGCCCCTGCTCGCCTCAACTAGAGAAAAGCCCGGGTGCAGCAACAAAGACCCAGTGCAGCCAAAAATAAAATAAGTTTTTTTTTTTTTAATGAGAAAAAATAATTTGTGGGAAAAGTTAGCAGGAAAAGGGACTGCTCTGAAATCTTAAATAATTTAGCCAAAAAAAATTTTTTTTTCAAAGAAAGTAACTGACCCAAAAAGATATATTTATGTACCTATAATTTTCACTAAGGAGTTTCCATTTTGACTCTGAAGTAAACACATGATTTTTCAAATTCATGGTCTGCAAAATCCCGAGGCACCAAGGAACACTTATTTCCATAGAGTAAAAAGACACATTCTGGCCTTATTCTGAAGAGGACACCAGAAAACAAAACTAATACTGTGAACAAACAAATCTTAGCTAAAACTCATTGAAATAATCCAAATGGTTTCCATTCCAGGGAAAATAGTAAGTCAGCAGTTTGCATACGGCTGCCTTTTCCAAATACACAAAATAAGCAAAAACACCACCAGAGGAAAGTGCAAATGCTGAACCCTTTCTATTTCTGTTTCCATGGACTGCAATTCAATCAATACCGCCGCCTGCAGAGCTCTGCCGCCATTTATGCACACTTCCAGATGGCCTCCAATGTCCCACCCAGAGAATCCAGAGAACTCCCAGACAAGGTTCAGGAAGCCATCAATCAAGCCACACAGAGAGTGACAAGGAAGTCTGGACCTGAGACTCCAACTGCTAGAACAAGCACTGGAAGTCCAGAAAAATTAATCTTTGAAGGTGTCGAGCAACCAGAACTCTCACCAAGAACATTCAGATTCTAAATAAGAAAACAATGGGGACAGAGGTAGGCATTCCTTAAAGAACAAAAGGCTCTGGAGAAAAACGTAAATGAATCACAACCCTTCACCTACTACCATTAACTGCCTGGAGCTGGCAAAGGGCTGTTGAGTAAAAATATTCTATATAAGGAAACTTAAGGGAAGTATTCAAAACCCTTCACCCAGGATAGAAGACAACTCCATGCGCAAAATCCTAAGTGGGGAAAGTATATCCGAGGTTATTAAAGAGCATTAATAACTCTTAATGATTAGGGTAGCATCGTAAAAACCAAATTATTTTTGAGGAATAACATTAACAGAAAAGTACTGTTTTAACTTCAAGACAGAGAACATACTTCCAAACCCCCATCCTCCTACAGAACTTGAAAGGACAATAATTAGTCAAGAAAACAGCAAAATGAGGAAGTGGTATTCTCTTACAATTTCTGTTAATCCCCACCAGCTGTAATTTAAGAAATTCAGTGACATCAGCATTTATACTGGATCCAGCAAGAATGACAGAACTACAAATGCAGAATCATATGAAAAGGGGGGAAAAGAAACTTGGGGGCAACTGGAAAATCCATCTGAAGACGTGGAAAATTAATTCACTTTGCAGTGAATCACTTCAACAGCTTCAAACACCAACACTGCCAAAAAAAAAAAAAAAACAGAAAAAGTGGAAAGGAAGGATAAGCACCCCAAACCTAATCAAATGATCCAGTGGAACGTCTGAAAAAAAGAATGTCACTGAAATAAGTGAAGTAAACATTTCTGAAAACGGACAGAAAGCAATCTAACCATTTGTAAATGACAAGAACCAAACATTCAATATTATACAAAGATTGTCATTCTTCAAAAAAACATATGCTATATGAGAACCTGTAAAAACTGAGTCACTTTGGTTATTACTTGCATTACCTTCTTGAAGACAGAGGCAATTCCATGGTCTCCTTTTCCCCACAGAGAGAAAACAGCTCGTGAAAAAACCACTGCAGTAATTTCAAGGTGTCCCATCTGAGTTCACAGATGGACCTGGAACAGGTCTGAACTCCCAATATAAATGCCAACCATTACCTTTTACTCACGTCAGAGTCAGAGGGAGAAGAAAACCACACCAAACCTGACTGACCAAACAACCTATAGAGGAGTTGAAAAGACTCACCATGGCTGCCTCAGCCCTTTGGCTGAACAGAGTCCACTGAACCGTCTCAGAAAGGAGATGATTACAAAGATGCGATTGTAGCTGCTCTGCCACACGCGTACGTGCACCTTCTCTCAACACTAGGAAGACTAAATGAGAGATGGAGTGATAATTAATAGGATTCTTGGCAGCAGGAGCCAGCTTCTTGAACAAACCAGTAATTGCTGCCTACTTAAAATGACAGAGAATCCAGCCAGCAAAGAGGGAGGTGCTAACAATGGGAATCATAAAAGGTAAAAAAGACTTACATCAACAGGTTACTTGACTTCCATTCAAAACTACCTCCTTATCTACACATTCAGCTAATAATGAAAGCAAATAAATTGAAAATCACATACGGGAGGGAGGACTAGAGATCAATAATCCTTCCAGAAGCATTACCACAGATTTCCCTTCCACACACTCTCCAACACCCAAAATGTCATACATTGATCATGAAGATAACTATCAACTTGTACATGATGTCATACTTGGAAAAGAACATTTTTCCCATACGTGATATATTTGACTTGGACATCCTTTGAAAATAACCAGGCTGTTAAGAAACTTTTAACAGCAGCCACAGACACAGTTTACACTCTCTAGTCTGAAATTAAAACAATTTCTTGGTAGTAACCTCTCTAGGAAAGAAAAGGCATTTAGCTCAGAAATTTTTTACCGGTATGACTGAAGATTTCTGGCAAGGTAGAGGACAGTTAGCACCCAGTATCTCCAGTTTAGACCTCCCAACCCCAAGAAATAATAGTACTGATTACCAAACACTCAACTAGACAATATTCCCTCAGAGAAGACCAGTATCTACTGAACACTCCCCTAACAAGAAATAGACCAATGAACCTCTAACATCTTTAGATGCCCAGAGACATGGAGAGATGAGGATTCCATCTTCTGCTATGGGGAGATGTCTAGAGAGACAAACCAGGGCAGCAAGCACACAGTTTCATAACAACTAATGCTGACCAAAACTCTTCATAAAATCAACTCCACAAGTAAAGACCCACCTCATTCATTCGCTCAGGAAATCCCTGGCTCTCTGATGGTATTGCAGAGGATGACCTGATGCTCTACAAAAAACAGATCGTTGAAAGACTAAGGGCTTCCTGACAAGATACAGCCCAGGAGTCCCTATTGATAATATCTCATGGAAATCTCCAACTTTTCTCGTGGCAGTTAAAGATACATGTGAGGTAAGTACATCAGGAGCAGAAGCACTGAAAACTCAAATGGTTTACATTTTTCTTAGTATGCATGAGAATTAAGTGGTTGTTTTTTTTTCAGTGTTGGTCTTTCTCCTTTCCCACTAATAAAAAGTAAGAATGCCTTTACATTCATTCGGTGAATGTCTAACCTATCACTGCTGGACCCCACTGAGTATATATACGGCTCATTGTTAAAGCCACCATCTAGTATTTTTATAACTTCTCCCTCTCTATTAGATCATTATATCCTATTATTGAAAATATTTAACTCAATACTTTGCAATGACTAATGTTCTTAACGCCCAAATGTCAAGGCAGAAGTTATGTTCATTACACAACATTATGATGTTTCAAGACCTTTGGCATTCAAAAATAAACAGTCCAGAATGTAACAGACTGGCTACAACTCCATAAAGACATACAGGAAAAGCAATTAACAACTCAGGTTAGAGAGGAAAAATAGAGAGATTAATGGAAAACATCAAGATGTTAGGAGCTACATGTTCAACAGTAGCCCACAAGGATGGGTATGTAGACAAGACTTCTTGATGTCACCAACTAGGGCCATTCAAAGATCTATAATGAGGAATGAGGAAAATCTATAACTTAATACCACACGCTTGTGAATGATTAAGCACCCACCGTCCCACCTTTTGCTACCTTTCTTGAAGTCTTCACAGCCTATCTCCTTTAAATCATCAGAAACAGCTTTGAAAACAAAGGACTATTCAGCCAAGCACTCTGTGAGCACCTTTAATAGATCTATTTATCTTGGATTAAGATGTTCAACCGTACCCAGAGTCTCCCTTTACTTCATCAGACACCTAGTCCTCTTTCTATTCCAAAATCAACATGAGTTGTTGCCCCTGATCTCTTCCTATCCTGCCTCCCCACTCCATGCCCCAATATATACAGTAACCACTTCAGTAGGGCAGATAAGAGGGTAAGCTTTGAAGTTAGACAGTCCTCCAGTTTAAGTCTTGGTTCCACCCTCATTTGAATGACCTTCGGCAAGTGACTTATGATGGCGCAGCCTCAGTTTCTTTTAAAATAGGATCCTACCTACCTCACAGAATTAAATATACAAAGCATTTGAAATGTACCTAGTACGTTTCTTAATATGCTTGTAATTCAACTAGACCTGA